>NW_010300317.1:0-9476 GCF_000700745.2 Antrostomus carolinensis | reverse complement strand
GTGTTTTACAGAACTTAAACGGACCTGAGGTTCCACAAGCTGGCAGAGAGGAGATTTCATCCTTGATGACAGCTCTTGTTGTAAATATTGCCATTTATTACCCGTTTGGTCCTTTGCAGCTAAGGCAGGATCAGCCTGCTTGCTCTTTGGATCAGATTCTCCATTGCTGTATTGAGAAAACATTGTTAAAATGGCAAATACTGAAGCAGAATAAGCAAAATTAGATTTGTGAGACTTGTCTAAGATTAGTTTCTGTTGCTCCTGCTCCAAAACCAGAGTGAAACCAAGTGCATGGATGATCTTTATCCTTGATACATTTATCTGGGCTTTTCCCTTCCCTTGAAACACCCTTGGGGCCTGTTGGCAGCCTCCATCTTTGAAATGACAGTATGGGGAGCAAGGTTCTGAAGCATGCTGGAAGGTGCATGATCCCAATGTCCCCTTTCCAAAGATGCTGGTTTTAAATCTGGTTGGGTATCTCCATGCATTTGTACAGCACTGGCTAAGAACAGAGATACCCAACTTGCCTCCAGATGGGTCTGATGTAGTTTGTGGCATGTGTGTCAGTCCTGCCTGATACCATCACTGCACAGAACCAATGGTGCCACTGCAAAGTTTCAGCAGGTGTAGGCACTTGTACATCACTGAATCTGGTAGCTGATTTTGTTATTTTGTACCTTAATTCTAATTCCTGAGTCACGCTGTCCTGAAACTGTGGCTGCATTTTTTCCACACACGACTCAATGAAGTCAATGAGGCGTTTCTGCTCAGCCGCTTTTACTTGCAGATCCTGTGCAGAGAGAATAGTGTGAACAGTAAAAGAAGTTATGTGCACTTATTTAATGTGAATCTTTAGTTTCAAATTGATGTTCAAAAGTGATGTCAATATATAGATTCAGATTTCATAATACATCAATGCTTCAAAGACAAGAGATTGGAGGGATGGGTGATGCCATCTGAATCAGTATGATACAATGCAAGTATCAGGAGAACATCTAGCTCTGAAATATTACTAAACCTTTTGGACATGAGATTTTAGAGGTGAGGCCTTTCTCCATCTTGATGAGTACCCCTAACCCTGGAGGAGAGAGGTGGCTGAAACCTACCAGCTGACAGACTTTATCCCACAGTGAAAACTGCAGCAGGTAATAAATGCAGCTGTCCCTGACACCCACAGGGGATGTGGAGCAGCCTGGCTCCTGGACAGTAGGAGAATTACCTGTGGGTGCTGGAAACCATTATGCCAAATGAGCAGCTGTTCAGCAACAGCAAGCTGTCGCATGCTGGAGCCATTTGAGTGCAGGATCTCAAATGAGGGGAGACCTTACCACTGTCTACAACTACCTGAAAGGAGGTTGTAGCGAGGCAGGTGTGTGTCTCAGAACTCTCCCAAGTAACAAGTGATAGAACAAGAGGAAATGGCCTCAAGTTGCACCAAGGGAGGTACAGATTGGATATCAGGAAAAATTTATTCACTGAAAGGGTTATCAGGCACTAGAACAAGCTACCTAGGGAAGTGGTTGAGTCATCATCCCTGGAGGTGTTTGAAAGATGGCTAGATGAGGTGCTCAGAGATATGGTTTAGTAGTGGACAGATACAATTGGACTCTATGATCTCAAAGGTCTTTCCAACTAAACGATTGTATGATTCTATGATTCAAGGGGCTCTGGGCCAATCCCTTCCCAGTTGTGAATCTCTAAAGGGAGACCTGTTGTGGGAAGGCTTCCAGACTTGACAAGAGGGCAGAACCCACAGGTGCAGTTTGTTGAAATGGCAAAAGAGGAGCTGTCTCTGACCTACCACACATAGAATCAGCAAGGCATGAAACACAGTTGCTACTCTTTAAAGATTTCTGTCCAATTCCATTCACCGAAAGTTTCATCCATTCTAACTTGCTGCTAAAGACTTCACATTTTTCTCCTTGACAGTTACAAGGATTGTTTTGTTTTTCCTGTTAGCAGACTAATTGATACTAACCCTCCATTCTTTTTGTTTGACCAAATTATAAGGATGTGTAATTTATGCTTACAAATTTGCTCATGCACCTGGATTATCTGTGCTTACAGAGATATTTCCAACAGGGGCCTTTACCAGCACTAATTCTCTCCCTTTCAGACTGTGCTCCTCCAGCACCAGAGGCTGCTCTTACACAAATATGTCAGTTGGGCTTCTCCAGCCCCTTGCACAACAGAGTGGGAATTAGCTCTGAAGCTGGGAGTTACTGTCTCACTCATTGGCAAACTTTTCAAAGAGTGTGCAGCTGTGGCACAGGAGAGCTGGCAGAGTTAGTGCCCTTGTCATTTATGCATTCTTCAAAGAGAAAGTTACTGCTTAAAGGCCTCTCTGCTGTAACACTGTCACAGACAAATATCATGGCATTTTAAAGGCATTTAAATAAACAAACCAAAACAAAAAAAAATTTTATCCTTTCCCTGTACTCCTTGCAAAATCCTGACCCCTCTCACTGAGCACTTAAAGCAGAAAAGATATTGATCAGACACTTATTAAAAATCCACTACTTGCTGCAAACTACAAACAATGACACAGCCCCGTGTAAATTAGAATAATAGCAAGTCTGACATTTCTGATGGACTTTTCTCCCTTCCTTGCCTCACATGGTGAGCTCTAACTGTTCTTCTGCAATTACAGCACATCAAAGCACCATGACTCTCTCACTCTTGCTCTGCATAGCATTCATATGCTTTACCTGCTCTTCATTGCATTTGTCTTCCAGCATCATCTGGACTTTTTCCAAATTGCATTTCACTTCCTTCAGCTTCAAGGAAAGAGCCTCTGTCTCTTGTTGGTAGTCTGCACTGTCTCCACAATCTTCCAGTAAAGAAAGGACCTTTTGTTCAATCTCTGATAACACCACCTAGAAGGGACACCAGTCAATTATTCATTCTTAGAAGTACAACACTCCTTTCCTGATAACATTCTGAAGTCACTGATCACACTTTCTCTGCCTGAAAAGAATAGAAACATACAGGTAAAAAGAGAAATAGCTGCAAACCCCCATAGATGTTCTCCAATATAGTCTCTTTTTATTCTGAAAAACTACATAAATTTTACATAGGGTTAGTCTTAAAATTGTTTCAAATAATAGCCTCTGCAGGAGGTTATATTAGCTCAGATATGGAGTAATAAATGAGGAAAGCAGAAAGGATAGACCATTTGGATGCAACAAAGAAGAAAACACACCCCCATGGGAGAGAAGGAGGCAGTGCACAGACTGATCATATCATCCTTTGGAAGGAATGATGCCGAATTACCAAAACATAGTAAAGTTACCAAGTGTCAGACAGGCCATTGCAAACTATTGGGATCTGTTTTTTCAGTCAAGCTGCTGTGAATCAAATGCACCTCTGCATTACCTTAATCTCACGTTTTTAAGGTGAGTGTGGTGACAGGTATCATGGCTCAACTGCAAAGTAATCAACTGCAGTAAATTAACTGCTTTACATCATATGTCCATATCTAGAGACTTGCTGCTTCGTGCTATGTGTATTTTTCTGCGTAGATCTTGACTAGGTTAGAAAACCTCACCACCAAATTCACCTCTTAACATTGAGCCAAACCGTTAAAAGCTGACAGGAATTGAGCCGTGCTTACAGCTGCCTGCAGCCTGCTTGGTTTTGTGGGTTGGAACTTCCCTCCCGAAGCCTACGCTGGCATGAACCCCGAATGGGATCCAGACACAGCCAGCTACTTAGGTGCATTCAGGATCCTGATTCCCACAGAGTTCAGCACCTGAGCATTTGGCTGAATCACAGCCTAAACCCAGAGGCACTTCTTGGCATGGACTCAGTTCCTATTAAAAAAAACCCCACTCAACAACAACAAAACAGCTGGAAATGTCTCCTAGTAATTTAAAATGTGGATATTTTGATATTGGCTCCTTTATGATGAGTGAAATTTATTGCTTCAGGTAGACTCAGTGCTTGAAGCAAACTGGCACACCAGACTGACATCACAGGGAACTTCAAAGTAACATGCCTGTACGTTTTCTTTTAATCTGCTGGCCAGAGACAATAGCTGCATGCCAGGACTTCCACCTACCCCAGCCCCTCATGCCAGTCCTGTTTTCCTCCACTCATTTTCATCAACAGGTACCACCCACTCCTTTCCTTCCGCTGCCATACGAGGCAAGAGGCTGCCCTGGAAGTATGGCAGTAGGTCCAAATATCACCACTGCTCACAGAGCGCAGGGGGAAAGTCCCAGTCTTTCTACCTATGTTGGCAGCTTCTTCCAAAAAGTGCAAAAGACGAATTTACCAGCTTGGAAGCTATCTTATACCAGTCTTTTAAACCACTATGACAAAACCAGAAAGTGAAAATCACAGAATCACAGAGTGTTGGGGATTGGAAGGGACCTCAAAAGATCATCCAGTCCAATCCCCCTGCCGGAGCAGGAACCTAAACAAGATCACACAGGAAGGTGTCCAGGCGGGTCTTGAATGTCTCCAGAGAAGAAGACTCCACAACCTCCCTGGGCAGCCTGTCCCAGGGCTCTGTCACCCTCACTGGAAAGAAGTTTCTTCTGAAGTTTAAGCGGAACCTCCTGTGTTCCAGCTCACCCCCATTGCCCCTTGTCCTACCACTGGGCATCACTAAGAAGAACCTGGCTCCATCCTCCTGACATTCGCCCTTAACATATTTAGAACCATTAATTAGGTCCCCCCTGAGTCTCCTCTTCTCCAAGGTAAAGAGACCCCGCTCCCTCAGCCTTTCCTCATAAGGGAGATAAATGTCAAAAGAAAAAAATGTCAAAAGAAAAAAAAATATTCCTTTTTTTCTAAATGATTTATCGCGATTGAGACCAATGAAAAACTGCTTTTTAATAAAGAATTCAAACTATAGCAAACTATGTTTCTGAAAATAATCCAAAGAAAAAAAAAAAAGAGCTTTAAAAATACTCAAGAGTTCCACCTAAATCCCCTAGATGCATAAAGATCCTAATTCTAAAAATAGGTATTTTAACTAAGCCCTTGGAAAGCTGCACCTGAAACTGAAGCCAAGCAGTTATCTGATTTCTGCAGTGTATTGAAGTTGATTAAGCAGTGAGAGGAGAAGCAGCAAACATAGCTTTTCTGCAGACACACGGCCCAGGGAAGGGCAACTTGTTTGGATGACAGCAGCAAACTGACCACTCTGTCTTACCTGGCAATCAGCAAGCTGCTGTTCCACCATCTGCTGCGTTTTGGGGTTCTGGGGCTGTGACCTCAGGAACATTTTGGTTTTGTCTAGCCACCGTTCCAGCTCTGCAACCTGGGCCTGGCATCTCTGGAGAACCGTTTCTGGACCAGACCTACCGCAACACACCTCTTCTTCCGAATTTCCCGCTTTCCCTCGAGAGCCCTGGGTAGCGCTGGGGACAGGAGGCAGCTTGTCACCCTGAATCAAAGCACATGAAAGAAACGTGGTTATCTATCTGGATTTTTTTTCTTTCTCCTCCTCTTACCAGTGGGAAATGTTTAACTTTCACATTCACAGAGCTCCGAAATCACTCTGCCACTGTGTTCCCAGATTAAAAAAAAAAAAAAAAAAAAAAAAGGAAAAAAGAAAAAGAAAGGGAAACTCAGCAGCCAGGCAATCCAGGATCTGGTGTAACAGGTTTCCAGGCTGCAATTTGCATTTGCACAGGTATATCTGAGTGCACAGGAAGTGGGATGACTCACCATTAACCAGTTCTCCCCTGAGGAGAGATGTTTTTCTGTGGGAGTTACATGTAGAAGCAATGCAGTTTAAAGTTGCAAAGTAAGCTGTTGGGCAATGCTAATAAGCTACCTGCATGTGTTCGGTTCCAAGAGTCAAATATACTTTATTTGGGCGCTAGGTCACACAGAAAGAAATGGTGTATGTTTAAGTAAGTCTTTCTTCTTATTTGCCCTCCTTTAAGAAGCAACATTGCACACTTCCACAATAAAGGAGAAGTCTAAAGTGCTTGGAGATATCAGCAGTTGCTTGGAAGGCTGTACAGGTCTGTGTATACCTCCACACATGCAAATACTGGTACTTAGTATGTAAAAACAAGCACAGCACCACAGGAACAAAACTACCTGTACGTTCCTGCAGCTCCAGAGTGTACATTCACACAACTGAGATGGTCAGTAGGAGTCCATAAGCTCCTTGTTAAAATGAGATTTGGCAGAAAATCAGAGAGCAAAAATGCATTGTTTCAGCCATCAAAGTTTCAGCTGAATCATTACTGTTCTTGTTTGCCTCTGAGATAGTATGGGACAGTGCCACTAAACAGAAAGTAAATCTGAGTATACAGATCCCAGAACAGTCTAAATATGTCTATTGAGGTATATATGACAAGAAACAAAAAAATACCAGCTTACTTCAACCTCCACCTGAAATTTCCAGCTCTAATTCTAAGCCTGTTTGGTTTAGTTCACTCATTTAAATAACAAAACATTACACATGTATAATACTGTGCATGACACCTTTTCATCACACCGGAATGTGTACATAAGGATTTAGTTTAGGCTTGTGGCATGCTCTGCCCCTTCCCAGCTAGACACTGATACTGCAGTGAACTGTAACCCCTCCTTTTACAGAAATTTAGACATTAGGCAGCGTTAGGCAGTTGGACTAAATGATCATTGTAGGTCCCTTGCAGCCAAAATAGTCTGTTCCAGTCTATTCTAAATAAAAACTCAGATATACAGTCAAATTAGTTGAATAAAACAAACTGGTATTGTCTGCACAGGCTCATTATGCGAACACACACATCAAGCGTTCGTGTGCCAAGACCAACAGCACGCCACAGTTTATGGAGTGGTAGTGCCATAGAATCATAGAATGTCTGAGTTGGAATGGACACCTCCTACGAGACCAGGTTGCTCAAAGCCTCATCCAACCTAACCCTGAACACTTCCAGGGAGGAAGCATCCACAACTTCCCTGGGTAACCTGTTCCAGTATCTCACCACCCCCACAGTGAAGGATTTCTTCCTAATATCTCATCTAAACCCACCCTCTTCAAGTTTAAACCATTACCCATCGTCCTAGCACTACCTGCCCTGCAAAAACTCCCTCTCCAGCTTTCGTGTAGGCCCTCTTCAGGTATTAGAACTGCCATGACTTCTCAAATATGATGGCTAGTGGCTTGGCAACAGTGTCCACCAGTTCCCTCAGGACCCATGGATGAATCTCATGAGTTCCCATGGACTTGTGCATCTTCAGGTTCCTCAGAGGGTCTTGAACTTGATCTTCTCCTAGTGGAGTGGGAGGTTCTTCATTTTCCCAGTCTCTGCCTTTGCCTTCTGTGACTTGGATGGTGTGGCTTGAGCACTTGCCGGTGAAGAAAGAGGCAAAAAAATCACTGAGTACCTCAGCCTTCTCCATATCCTGGGTAACCAAATATCTTGTTTCCTTCTGGAGAGGCTCCACATTTTCCCTAGTCATCTTTTTATCACTGACATACCTATAGAAGCTTTTCTTGTTGCCTTTGACATCCCTGGCCAGATTTAATTCTATGAGGGCTTTAGCTTTCCTAACCTGATCCCTGGCTGCTTGGATAATTTCTCTGTATTCCTCCCAGGCTACCTGTCCTGGCTTCCACCCTCTGTAGGCTTCCTTTTTGTGTTTTAGTTTGACTTGGAGCAACTTGTTTGTCCATGCAGACCTCCTGGCGTTTTTGCCTGATTTCCTCTTTGTTGGGTTTCACTGCTCCTGAGCTTGAAGGTGATCCTTGAATATTAACCAGCTTTCTTGGGCCTGTCTTCCCTCCAGGCCTTTATCCCATGGTACTCTACCAAGCAGGTCCCTGAAGAGGCTGGAGTCTGCTTTCCTGAAGTCCAAGGTAGTGAGCTTGCTGTGTGCTCTCCTCATTGCCCTAAGTATCTTGAATTCCACCATTTCACAGTCACTCCAGCCAACGCTGCCCTTGAGTTTCACATTCCCCAAGTTACCACAGCTGAACTGACACACGGTAATTCAAATGTTTTTCTGAATTTGAAATTAAGTTTTAGGCTGCTAGAACTGAATTTGGAAGCAGGTATGTTTGCATGGCAGGGACACCATGCCGGAGGGAGGAAGTGGTATAATTTAGCAGTCACTAGGACAGTAGGCATTATTTCATTTTAGTGTGCAGTTAAGGTCTAAATAGGGTATATATATATATAATCAAGTCCATAAATCTCTACACATACACACATCTCTAGGGGAAAAAAACAAACAAACCAGATTTACCATTTATAAAAATAAATGTCTTCCTGTCTCCAAATAGTAATTGATCTTGTAAATATATAATCTAATAATAATAAAAAATAATAAAAATCACTTGCTACAGGGAGTTTTGTAGCATATGGAAATGTTAGTGTAGCAAAACACTGAAGTGGAAAAGATGTTGCAAGCAAAAAATCTGTCTGGTATGGCTTGAGGAAAGAGGACCTTCTCTAAGAAGACTGTCTGCTTGAGCAGAGAAAGACCCTGGCCCACAGCCTGGCAGCGCTCTCTCCACAGACCACAGAGCCACCACATCCAGCTCAAGAAACCACTCCACTGAACTTTCGTATCACTAAGCCCAACAGGCTGTGGGTACCCCAGGCAATGATGGATTTGGGCTTCTTCTGCACTCTAAACCCAGCAACAGCTGAGGCTGCTCTGCTACCGGTCTGCTGCTCTGGCCTTCCAGGAGCACTCACGTCTGTCTCCATATACGCTTTTGTATACAGCCTATAGGCTGCTGCCCACTCCTCCTCTAGCCTGTGCGTGCCTTCTGCAAAGTAGCAACATGTAGGAGTGGCAATCTCATTAATTTCTTCTTTAACTGCCACTTAAAAATCCCATAGTTGATGTATGTTTACATCACTTAAATCCTTCCATTCAGGTGTGTATGAATGCCAGCATCTTCCTTCCTGAAAATACTCCGTTTTGTTCCCAAGTAAATTGCATTTTCAAGGAGCAAATCAAAATGCATTTATTTTCACCCAAACTAACAATGTGAAACAGCCCACAAAAGATTGTAGGTGTCCTACCACATCATAAACACTACAACAAGCTCCAGTAGCATTACCATAACCAAACACAGCCTTCAAACTCACTATAGCCTGACTGCCATCACCCGTGTCAGGACCTTCAGTGCTCTGTGAAGTTTGCATAGATGTTTCCTCACCAATTTTACTGTGTGATTCCATTATTTCATTGGTATCCTGGAGAGAGAGAAAGAGGCAACAGTGGAAATATTTGTATCATTATTGCCTCGTTGTGCTAGAGAAGCCTCAAAGGGCAGCAGGCACTCAACCTATAGTGGTCCTGGACCAAGAGTATTCACATAGAGTTGTCTCATCCCTGTAACACAGATATGCAGAAACAAAAAATTGCAGCTATCACACTGAAGTTCAACAAGACCAAATGCAAGGTCCTGCACCTGGGTTGGGGCAACCCCAAGTACAAACACAGGCTGGGTGGAGAATGGATAGAGAGTAGCTCTGAGGAGAAGGACTTGGGAGTATTGGTGGACAAGA
>NW_010300316.1:5591-6828 GCF_000700745.2 Antrostomus carolinensis | reverse complement strand
AGCTTCTCATCCACCACCACTCCCAAGTCCAAAAGATCTCGTTGTTTTATTTCATTCATATAATTCTCTGTCCACCAGCCCAGATACTCCACGTGACTTAATTACATCTTTCACCACATAAAGGGTTAGTACACTTAAAAATTAGAGTAGCCTAAGCTGGCAGAGGTTGTATTTCCTCATCTACACAACTGCTATGGTTTAAGTTAATGATATAAAAACCAGAAGAACAAATTACATCCCAACCCCGGAAGCAACTGAGGCAAAAAAATGTTTTCCCCAAATTCATTTTTAGGAGTTTTTGTTAATTCTAATGAACCATGGAAATCAAACAGATGCTGAGATAATAGCACCTAATAACAGACAGTTCTCTTTTCCCTGAATCAATAATAAGCATAATCAATATTCCCATGGAGTCTGAATAGAATCTGAAGCAAGATCTTGATCTTTTCATGACAGACATCAAGATACTTTCTGTGCAAGCTAAACAGTAACTGGAACCTCAGTGCAGGGAACAGAAATCAGCTCTGTTAACTGAGGCAAATCCTAATTACCCAATTAGATAAGCTCCTTCTGCCAGTAAAAATTAATTTTGTCTCCCTGCTAAGCTCTGTGTACCCTGGTACAACTCTTATGACATATAAAAGGAGAAAGGAAGGACAAATGGGGATAAAATGGCTCCATTCAGAGTAAACATTACTTAATTCATCACTGAATCAAGTCTGCTGGTACATTTCATAATGCACAGCACAAAACAACCTAACACACATGAAAATAAAGCCCAGTGTTGCATGGTTCACTTCAATATCTTCCCTGCTTCAGAAAGATGATCTCCTTACCACTGGCCAAAATCTTATTTCTCTGCCACATCTACCGCCCTGGACAGTCACATGGAAGTTAGGAAAAAAATGTAACATTGCACATTTTCACAGCAGAAGCTGAAGAGAAAGTGAATCAACCCTCTACAGTTAAAAATGAAGCAAGATGTAAGAAACTCTACGACTTGTTCTTCTCTTCTATACATACCACCAATTTAACTTGATAGCAAAAAGCAGCAGAAATCTTACACCAGGGAAAGCCCTCAATGCTGAGAGCTCCCTCAGCCTGTCTCACTCCTCTCTCCTTGGCTCCATACTCTCTAACCCCTCATCACAGAATCATCACAGAATCATCACAGACTGGTGGGGTTGTAAGGGACCTCAGGAGATCATCCAGTCCAACCCCCCTGCCAAAGCAGGTT
>NW_010300316.1:1579-5553 GCF_000700745.2 Antrostomus carolinensis | reverse complement strand
TTTGAACATCTCCAGAGATGGAGACTCCATCCATCATGGAGACTCATCACATGTTCTTAACTCCTAAACCATGTAATAAGTCTGTATAAACAATACATGGATCTTCTAACGTACCCAGGGCACCTTTATTCCACCGATTAAACTTTATATGACTTCTCTGTTAACAACATCTCCATAATGACTACAGTATCTCAGCGTGACCTTACAAGTACCTGTCCTGGCTTTGCTAGGATAGAGTTAATTTTCCTCTTATTAGTTAGAATAGCTGTGGTTTAGGTTCAGTGTGGGATTTGTTACAAGAAGAACGCTGATAAAAGTATTAATGTTATCAGTTGCTGCTGGAGCTCAAGGCCAACGTGTTGGGCTGGTTCACAGCTGCATTAGGACTGGGAGGGAGAAGAGCAGTGAACAGCAAACCCCAAACTGGCATCTGGATGTGCCAGTGAAACATTCCAGATCATATCATGTCATGTCAGTGTATTAACCAGGGTTGGCTGGAAGACGTGGGGATTCTCTGGGGGATCACTCAGGCTCTCGCTCTTCCAAGGTTTCAGGACTGTCCCTGCTCTGGGATCACTGGCTGACACAGACTGGGCAGGTGGTGAGCAATTGCACTGGGCATCACTCAATTGTATATCCTGTTATCACTGTTATCATTATCATTTTATTTTAATTAGTAAATAGTTTTTATCTCAACCCATGAGCAATTCTCTCCCGTTTCCTGTAGGAGGGAGGGAAGAGTTGAGAGAGCAGGCTGTGTTTGGCTGCAAAACCAAAAGGGTGAATCCACCACATCACCTCAAGATGGTTAGTTTGGTACTCAGATAATGAAAGACAGATTCTTTCCTTTTATGGTTCACCCAAGAAGTTCCAGTTTCTCTACCTGAGAAACATAAAGCAAACCTAAACAACCAGCTCAGAAGAAGACATCTACAGTGGAGATGACTGAAGTTCACTGAAACGAACACTGCAGCATTAAAACAGCTCAGCCTCATAAATGTCTCATCAGAGCATTCAATGATAAATCACCTTTATTACCCACTCAAAAAAACATTCCTCTAAAAGCAACAAAGCCATGTAATGTGCTCTTTGGGACAATCAGCCAAGCAAGAACCGTGTGTCATCTTTTGTGTGAGAGATGAGAGTATATCATCGTAACTCACTTTGTTTCAGTTATATCAATTAATAAAGCTCTTCATTTGCAGGTCTCTCAGTAGCCAAATGACTGTACTGTTCCCCACTGCTAATAAAGCCAGCGAGGAATGCTCCCTTAGATAACAGTCCATTTGTTACTTCAGAAAATAAATTGTGGACAAATGAATTAGGAAGCAGTACTACTGCAAGAGGATTAACATAGAGTCATTTTGGTTGGAGAAGACCCTTAAGATCATCAAGTCCAACTGTAGATCATCAAATCCAACCATAATTATCTAACATAAACAGGAAGATTACCTAACCCAGAGCTCCAGAGAGCATGTGTCTCCCCCATATGATCAGATACACTACATACTTCCCACAATTTCACAAAGCACTACTTACTAGAAGCCTCTGGAGACCCTGCACAGGGAGGTGAAGAAAGGCTTCTTCTGAAAACATGCTCAGAGTTTTCTGAACCAGGAATCTTCAACGTATCTGAAATTTAGAAACTAAAATTACACCAATGTGAACACAAGGTACACCTTAATAAAATAAATTTCCTTGACAGTAATAACTTCTTGCTACTCATTTTAAAACCTCATCAAAGGCTGTGTTAAAGGTTTTGAAACACCAATGTTAAATATTGTTTAAATCTGCTTCCTGTTTTTGATTTAATTTAATTTTTTTTTTCTGGTTCAGAGGCAAAATTCAACTCAATCTGTTTTCCTAGGTTCAGCTTCTATACTGCCACTTCAACCTGAAAGCAATTCTGCTGGTATCTAGAGTGCAGAATTTCCACAGCTCCTCCTATGAAGTTAACATTAGGAGCCAGGTTTTTTTACCCTTCTCCTCACCCCTCAATATCATTAACACCACTGTAATAATTTCCTATTAAAGCTATGGACTATCCAAAGACTTCAAACTGATTTCAGACAGTCCTTAACTTCTCTAATCAAATAAAAACCCTCTGATGAATAGCACAACTCAAGAACATCACAAAGGACAGTTAGTACACATTTACACAAGCATTACCTGTTTCCAGAGCTTCCCCAGCTTTTTCCAGCTTTTCTGCACGATCTTCCTCCGACACATTCGACGTTTGTCTTTTTACTGCTTTGCTCGAACTCCCTCCAGATGTTACACTTGCCACGGAGACGAGCGGGATGGCTTGGCTTTGCTGCAAGCACCGAGGGGAAAAGGCAAATATAAAACACATCCCCACACGTGTTAAAACAGGACTTGACCCTGCATTGACCCCTGGGGTACTTCTCCCAGTTGTGGTGATCAAAGACTATCAAGGGTGACCTTGTAATGATGTCTGCAGCTCCCTCAGCACAGCTCCCTCACAGCTCATGGACTTATGTACATCCAGTTTGCTAAGTATTCCCTGACCTACTCCCTCCACCAAAGGTACATCACCCTTCGAGGTGTTACAGGTACAAGTGACTCAGTCTCACTAACACATCAGGACCTGTTGAAACACACTGATGAACGTGCACTGTGATGCTCACACACCAGTTTGAAGTGATGCACTTCTTTTAAGCTTGCCCACCTCACCCCCCAAGTTCCCCAGGCATCTAGATTTTATGGGTTGGTTATAGCAAGTACCTGACTTCTCAAGTATTGTCATTATTCCATTAATATGTAACATTTGCTTCATGATCTTCTGAAAAAAAAAGGTAAAGGAAGAGCAGATAAAACACAGCCCAAACTTACACAACTGAAGAGCTCAGTTGTCAGACCAAGGTAGTTGTGCAAGGCGAGGAACGTCACTCTCTGCAGCCTCACCATGATGATCTACAAATGGGAAATCAAGAAACAACAGGAATAGGTTTCATATTCTCCCACACCCCTTCTTGTCTTTAGATACCAGAGTACCTGAGGGCACTTAATAAAATACAGACTGTACCCTAAGCTGAAACTCCTTTTCAGCAGTTGATAAATTGAGGCAAAGATAGATTCAAGTGATTTACCAAAGACTTAACAATCCTTCGATGGCACGAGAATCCAAAGCCTTCTTTCCAAACACTAAATAATGCTTTTTGCTTTCTGTAAACATTAATAATGCTGTGAAATAAATGCATTTGCTTCCAGGTATCCCCTCTCATTAAAAAAAACTATTTCAGCTTCCCTCATACAGAGCCTGTGCTGCTGCTCTACAAACACCCTGAACTAGCAGAAGACACCACTGCCACCTGACCTTCCTCTGCCCTGGCAGCTTATTCCCACTCTTAAGCCATCCTCTCTTTTATATCAGCTCTCATAGAGCCAATTAAATTGGTATAATGATCTGTTCTCCTCAACCATCAGTATTAGGAGGTTGATGTGTCACTCATAAATCATCCAGATACCAGAACAGTTTGCAAGGACAAAAAGATTTAGAAGTGACAGTACAACAAAAGGACAGACCAGAAAAAACTGCTGAAGTCATGTGCACCCATCTGACTGTGATACCTGTGGGACAAAGTGCCACTTGGGAAACTCTCCAAACTGAAATCCTTCATTTACTAGTCCCTGCACCAGCTTCCCCTTGCAGGATGTACAAAACATATTTGCAGTGCTCACAGCAGTGTGTGCTTGTGGCCAGGAAGGCCAAGAGTATCCTGGGGGGCATTCAGAAGAGCGTGGCCAGCAGGTCAAGGGAGGTTCTGCTCCCCTTCTACTCTGCCCTGGTGAGGCCACAGCTGGAGTGTTGTGTCCAGTTCTGGGCTCCCCAGTTCCAGAGGGACAGGGATCTTCTGGAGAGAGTCCAGCAGAGCCACAAAGATGATGAGGGGCCTGGAGCATCTGCCTTACGAGAGGCTGAGAGAGCTGGGACTGTTCAGCCTGGAGAAGAG
>NW_010300316.1:888-1334 GCF_000700745.2 Antrostomus carolinensis | reverse complement strand
TGTAGGGAACCTGCTTTGGCAGGGGGGTTGGACTGGATGATCTCCTGAGGTCCCTTCCAACTCCACCATGCTGTGATTCTCTCTAAGCTCCTGCAAATCAAGGGAAGGTGAACTTAAAACTAATACGCAGCACAGCTCTTTCCTCAGATGCTGACAATCACTTCTGAAATGGAAATTCCCCCGTCTGTGAATGTTGTGAATTGCACAAAGAATCACCTCTCAAACAGCTTCTGAGGGTACAGCCTTTTTTCAGAATATGTGGCACTCTTTTCCGTACTCTAAGCCATTTTGAAGCCTTGTGGGTGCAAAACCATAACAGAGAGCCCATGACAGCATATTCTACTCCACCAGGACCAACAAGCTCACAGTGCAGGTCAGGCTGATTCAAGAGACTATCGCATCAGAAACTGATTCAATGTGTGTGTGCATACACATATATATATGTA
>NW_010300316.1:0-845 GCF_000700745.2 Antrostomus carolinensis | reverse complement strand
CCGAGATCATTAAGTCTAGGACTTGAAGAGCAAGAGGAATAGAAGAACTAGTACTGAACAGTTCTGTATCTGCAAAGGGATGATGAACTTGTTGAACTTCAAAATGGCTTCCTTGTCACTTGGAAAATAGAGTGATTTTATTTTTTCCCCCCTCCAATTCTACTTAACAACAAAGCTTACCTGTACCACTCTAACAAGAGTTTCAGGATATTTCTGGAAGACATCTTGAAAGGCACTTGCTGGAAGTCGCAGTATCGTGGACGGAATGGCTGCTCGGGCTGAGACTGTTTTATAAGGAGCAGGGTGACCCTAAAGAGAAAGTTTCAGAGACACGAGGTTAATCCACCAATTATCTGACTCAATTCTTCCCAATTGCTTCCCAAATTTCTATGCTGATATTCTATCTGCTTGACAGACATCATCTGACCACAAAAAGCTTTGAACTTATGCTCCATGACCTACAGGTGATGTAATGAGGGCAGCACGGTCCGGTGAATTCACACCAGGAATTTCACCAGCATTAAACAGGGATGGAGAAAGAAGAGCCACAGGAAGGTGTATCAGGTTAAGGGGAACTGGCTCATCTGTCAACTCTGTCACAGTTTTATTACAGACAAAGCCAGGCTTCAGACTTATTTCAACTTCCAGCTATTCAAGACTGCAGAGAAAAAGAGGTTTTGTTGATTTTATTATCAGTACTGACAACCAAGACTCACACAATCAGCAAAAAATAGAACAAAACTGTATAGTAATTACCTGCATAATGGAATAAGACAAAAATCAGGCAGGGTTCTTGTGTTCTAACATATCTCTCTCTCTTCATATATATATATATTTATATGTTT
>NW_010300315.1:0-16891 GCF_000700745.2 Antrostomus carolinensis | reverse complement strand
AGGGCCACCAGGATGATCCGAGGGCTGGAGCACCTCTCCTATGAGGACAGGCTGAGAGAGTTGGTGCTGTTCAGACTGGAGAAGAGAAGGCTTCAGGGAGACCTTATAGAGGCCTTCCAATACCTGAAGGGGCCTACAAGAAAGCTGGGGATGGACTTTTTACAAGGGCAGGTAGTGATAGAACAGGGGATAATGGCTTTAAACTGGAAGAGGGTAGGTTTAGGTTAGATATTAGGAAGAGATTCTTTCCTTTGAGGGTGGTCAGACACTGGAACACGTTGCCCAGAGAAGTTGTGGATGACCCCTCCCTGGAAGTGTTTAAGGCCAGACTGGATGAGGCTTTGAGCAACCTGATCTAGTGGAAGGTGTCCCTGCTGATGGCAGGGGGATTGGAACTAGATGATCTTTAAGGTCCCTTCCAACCTAAACCATTCTATGATTTTATGAAATGCTAGAAGTCGATTGAATAATGTGTGTTAAAGTAGTTTTGGAAGTATATGGAAAATTTCTTCTACTTTGCAGAAAACATTCCCTTTTTTTCAGACTTTCCTTTTACTGGGGAAGTTCTTTTACTGTTTCCAAGGAGTTCACCTTGATGCATTTTCATATAGATTAGCTGTTAGATGTGTGTTTTTTTAATACAGTCCTAGAACTCTAACCAGCTTAATCAAAACATGAATTCAAATATAGTTGTAGCTGTTAAGATTCTGCAAGTTTTTGAAAAAAAAAAAAAAAAAAAAAAATAGTTACAACATTCAAAGGATCACTGTTTTCAACTACTTGGAAGAAGTAGGAAGAAGTGAACAGGGAGGGGTGAAGAAATTAGAGGGCATTGCTTGTGACATTTCGTTGGAAAATGAACAAATGAGCTTCATCATACTATTCAAAGTGTAATGCTAATTACAGTAACATCAGTCCTTCACAAAATAAATGGAGAAAATTAGAAGTTAAATGTCGTTGAATCACAACCTGTTTCTCATTATTTTCTTACAGGGTTATGGTATAGCCATAACTGAGTGGTAGTGAGGGGCCATGAAGTGATTGCTTGTTGAAACAATTATTATTTTATAAAATGAGTGTATCTCACATATGTGTAAACGCTGTACTTATATGACTCTAGATAGATGCATAGTATCCACTTAGTAATTAATTTATTTTCAAATACTGTAAGTAACTCCTCCCTCCTACCATAGAGACAGTGAATCAAGGAATCACCAGATAATCCTATTAATTCTGAACAAAACATATATATTGAGAAAAAACTTAACAAATATTAAAAGATGTAATTTAGAGGGGTTTTTTTGTTTTGTTTTTGCTTTTCTGCCTTAATCTGTTTTATCCTGAGGAAAGCTACATATGAGTAGAAAATCTATAGAATACCTTATGGACACACAACATGTCATCACCATATGTTTTCTAAGTGTTCTCAGGTCAGTGAAAAAGACTTAGTAATGAACACTTGCTCCCAGAAAACTGTGATATTCTAAAATATCTTTTTTGAATGAATGACTACTGATTTTCAGTATTCCACTCAGCCAGGGTGCTGGATTTCTGCCATTGAAATGGAATCAACAGAGCTTAGCTTGTCACATGACCTTAGCCTCAATTAACAGGCTAAAAAGATTTCAGAGACAACTACAACTCTGACTTATGCTACATATAATTAGTATATTATTAGGCATAGGATAGGACACAGTTCTAGAGCCAGAAAGATAAATGTATCTGCAATATCAGTGTTAGCTGGTTGTCTAGGTTGCCATTATAGCTACTGAACTTGAGCATCTGCTACCATTTAGGACAACCTTAGAGAATGACAACTGGCCTCCAGACGATGATCTAATACATCACAATTTTTCTGTTAAGTCGAGTATTGTATCTACCTAATCTAAGTCCCTATCTCAGATACCTCAGGGCATCCCAAATGGCTCCAGCCACCTACCCTTCAGAAACTAAGTACTGCCCTCCAATGAGTCTACTGAGCAGGTGTGACATGATCTTCAGAAGAACCATGATATATCAATTAGAGGTCAGCTCCAAAATTTTGCACCAAATATTTGATCTGTATATGAATAATAATGATAATGTGCTCCTAACTGGAGATGGTATACTCTCCTTCTTGAACAAATATTTCTCATTGCTGAGAAGTAGAGACCATATGTGTAATATTTTTAATTTTTTAAGGATGACAAAACAGAATCCTGTATATTAGATATTTCTCATACAATTTAAACAGTCACAAAATATCTTACCAATGCATGTAGAGCTTATCATATAAATTTAAGATGATTCAAGAGGATATAAAATATAAATAAATAAATAAATAAATGAATAATAAAACCATCAATTTAAAAAGATATCAAATTTTTCTGTATGTACTTTAGGGACACCTGATAATTTTATTTCACAGTCACAGAATGGTTGAGGTTGGAAGGGACCTCTGAAGGTCATCTAGTCCAACCACCCTGCTCAAGCAGGACTCCTAGAGCACATGAACCAGGATTTTGTCCACACTGTTTTTTAATATCTACAGGGAGGGAGATTCCACAGCCTCTCTGGGCAGCCTGTTCCAGTGCTCAGTCACCCTCACAGTAAAGAAGTGGAACTTCCTATGCTGCAGTTTATGCCCTTTGCCTCTCGTCCTATTGTTGAGGGCCAATTGTTCCCATCCTCTAGACACCCTCCCTTTAAATATTGATCAACATTAATCAGATCCCCTCTGAGTCGTCTTCTCTCCAGGATAAACAGGCCCAGCTCCCTCAGCCTTTCATCATATGGAAGATGCTCCAGACCTTTCATCATCTCAGTTGCCCTTCGCTGGACACGCTCCAGGAGTTCCATGTCCTTCCTGTACCGGAGAGCCCAAAACTGGACACAACACTCCAGGTAGGCCTCACCAGGGCTGAGTAGAGGGGGAGGAGAACCTCTCTTGACCTGCCGGCAACACTCTGCCTAATGCAACCCATGATACTGTTGGCCTTCCTGGCCACAAGAGCACACTGCTGGCTCACGGTCAACTGGCTGTCCACCAGGACTCCCAGGTCATTCTCTGCAGGGCTGTTTTCCAGGAGGTCAGCCCCTAACCTGTACTGGTGCATGGAGTTATTCCTTCCCATATGCAGGACCCTGCACTTTCCCTTGTTGAACCTCATAAGGTTTCTCTCTGCCCATCTCTCCAGCATGTTGAGGTCCCTCTGAATGGCAGTGCAGCCACCTGGCATACCCAGTTTAGGATCATCAGCAAATCTGCTGAGGAGGCACTCTGTGCCTTCATCAAAGTCACTGATGAATAGGTTGAACAACAGTGGACCCAGTATTGACCTCTGGGGGACACCACTACATATAGAACTCCAACTTGATCCCCACCACAAATGACAACCCTCTGAGCTCTGCCATTCAGCCAGTTCTCAATCCACCTCATCATTCAATCCTCAAGTCCACACTTCTTGAGTTTGCCAATGAGGATGTAATGGGTGACCTTCTTCCAGTCTCCAGGAACCTCTCCCGATTGTCATGACCTACTTGTTTTTGATAAAGGTCTCATTCAAAATACACTTGTAACAATTTGCACTTTTCAAAAGATTTAGGAAGAATAATCTTGAATTCTTGCCAGCATTAAATACTTTTTTTTTTCATAATTAGTTATAATACAATTTGTTAGCTACAGTACAGTAATTTATGATAAATTCAGTACAGTTAGATAAATTATAATTAAGAGGCTATTTTGTTTACATTAGGTCAAAACTAGCATGTTGAGACTATTAATGGGCAATTCACTCACATAAAATATTATTATACACCTCACAGGAAAATGAAATGCAGTTGTTATCACTTTTCTATTTGTAGGTCAGTTTCTGAAATTAAATTTCAGTAACTGTTTTAGTGTAACTCAGATAATACATGCAACAACTGTACTCAAGCGACTTAGACTGTTTATTGCATTTAACTAACAGTGAAAGAAAACTCCAGCTGAATGTGGTTTTTATATTTATTCAAAGTTGGATTTCAACCTGGGCTAATAAAACACAAATTTGATATTGCTTCAAAATGATCACTTTCTTGCCTTTTTTCCCTCCAGCCTTTTTTCCTTTTCTTCTGCCCATGGACACATAGGAAATACGATCCTAACTTTTCTAAATAAAGTATTCATCCCATAAGTTTTTACTTTCAGTAACTGTGTCTGGTGATAATGAAGAAGGAACTATATTATGCCCTGCTGTAAAACTTTAAAAAAATTTTTTTGAATAAGGATTTTTTCAGAGTTATAATTGAACTTTACACAATGTTTTAGTAGTACGACATGCAGTTAATATATCCAGAGCCCTAACAGAACAAAACCCTCAATGAATGTTCCAGTTGAAAAGCTGATCTACAAAGGCTTAAGCCATAAGCCTTAAATCAGAGTTGACTTTTGAGTGAACTTCCCAACCTGTATCACATCAGTATGAAGTGTGACTGCAAGACTTTTCCCAACCTGTATCACATTAGCATGAAATATGACCGTGATACTTTTCATCCTACAATCCAAAGTCAGATGTATTTTATCAAAATAGGAGCTTCCCGGCTGCATCTCAGATCCTGGCCAGACCTGGGATGTGCCTGAGCGAAGTGAAGCCAACCCACCAGATGTTACCCTACCTTTCTCTCTATGTAATTTGTTTGTTAGATTGTATAAAAGCAGGAGCCTCTCACAGCAAAGATGGAGACCTCAACAAGAAGTGGATGCACTGCATAGGACTTCCCAGTTTCCAGGAAAGGTTCTCCGATCCTTCACTGTGACAGAGGCTCCCCAGCTGAAACACAGATCTGAATGATGGTAAAGTATTTGGGCAACTGGTGATGTATGTTTCTTAATCACTATAGTTAACCCATGTAGTAATGATTTACCCTGTTTATCTTTGTACCTTACTTATTCTTTTTCCCCTGCTTTGAACTAAAGTACAATAAGTTTGCTTTTTTCTTCAAGTTGATGTCTGTGTTCTGTTTGCTAATGCTGTCAATTGGCAAAACAAAAGCCCAGAGGAGAGACAGTCAGAGAGATGGGATTACAAAAGCTTCAGTTATAAGTATAGGTTTAGATGATATGATGTGCTCTTTATCTTTCTCTAATATATATATATATGTGTATGTGTGTGTGTGTGTGTGTGTGTGTTATAGAGCACACGCAATTCAAAGACCGTGTTTTCTTCAGGTATGTATCAGACTTTTGCACACATATAAAACATATGCTATTGAAGAGCTCCTTCAAAACATTAAATTTTATTTCTGTCCTACTAGTCCCATATATGTAGAATATTACCATGTATTCATGAATAGGATAATGTATGCTCAGAAATCTACCTGCAACTAAACTCAAGAATGTTACCTTCTGGTCTAAATGACTAGCGGGTGGGGTAAATTTCAACCTCTACCACAAGTATACTATTAGAGATTTTTACTTTAACCTATCAATCTCTGCCAATTGCTTTTTGTTTGCTTTATGGCTGTCCAGTGTTGTACAAGGTATCAAAATTTTACCTGTTGCAGTAGTGCCATATAAACACTGGGCACTATAGTAGAGAATGAAATACGCTGAAATTGATATAACTACTGATTAAATAGCATCAAGGTCAATATTAAAGAAAGGACGTGTTTAGATTATACCTAATTTGTGAAAATAGGAACATATGTATAAATTTATGTTTTACAACACGCAGTGAGACTTAAGAAATTGTTAAAGGCTTTCAGGAATCATGTTCTATCCTTAGTTCATTTAAAGAAGATTTAGAGATAATGCAATTGTTTTAATGAAAATCAGAATTTGAAAGTGGTGAACTTTTCTTAATAATTAATGCAAATAAAGCTCAACCCAACAACCAAGTTTCATAGTAATTCTGTAAAAACAAATTATCCAATAGTTGACCTTAATTATGCATACAAGTCAGTACAGTTGCAGATTAGTAGCTAGGTAGATCAATTTAAAATATTATCCATTTGTTCTACTAAAATCTTATTTTTTTTATAGCTGAAAGATCAGGAAAAATGATTAGTAAGTAATTTTATGTTCAGATTTCAGGCCTTCTATTATTTAAATCAATCTAATATTTTCCTCTTCTTGAATAACAATTGCTAGTTTCTGTTGCTGTATAACAAATACACAATGGTCAAAACTACTGAGATAAATAACAAACTGCTTATTTCACTTCCTACATAAAAAATAGCCTTTATATTCACTTCCTCAAACACTTGAGGCTAATTTTCCAATTTTATCTACCTGTAATGTTTTGATTAAGTCAAAGTCTTCAAAAAGGTTCTTTGAGTTTTCAAATATGTACATGTAAAATAATAAAAAGATTTCCATAACTCTTTGATCAGCAAATATATTACATAAGATTTTTTCTTTCACTTATTTTGTATTTTAATTAATGTTGAAAAAAACCCCAGCCTGATAAGCCAAGAGATTATAAATAACTGTTTATTAAAAAAAAAAAAATAACTTTTATAGCCTACAAAGACTACTGAAACCTACTTGGAGAAAACAGAGGTGTAAGAAAGAAATAAAGATACACTAGAAAATTAATAACTGATTTTCTAGATTATTAAATCCTGCATGATTTGATATAACCAGAGATAAATTATTTACATTTCCTCCTAAAAAATATGTCTTTATATGTTTGTTGTTTTCTTCTAATTTCTAGGTGCCCAGCTAGGCTGTTTTGTGAGTAAATTTAAAGCATGAAGCTAGAGTAGGTTCTACACTAAGTAATTGCTTTAATATGAAAAACTGATAGTTAAATTGTATCTGTGCAAAGTGCTGTGTTGCAGTGGCTGAATCTATAGCTGTAGCATCCCATAGTCATAAATGGAGGGATAATCAAGATCCATAGTGAGCCCAGGATTAACCAGATTTACAAAGAGGGGGCAGGATAAAAGAAAGTATAAAAACATTTGAGATTTACTAATTGAAAAAGAAAGGTTGCAAATATTCTCAAAGTTTACAAGCATTTTAGAACTTCTCTAGCTGCAAAGATGCCAGCAAACAATTTCACCGGGGGGGAAACAAAAAACAAACAAACAAACAAACAATACAACAACAACAAAAAGAAACACACAAAAAAAACCCCAAACCCAAAAAACCACCCAAAAAACCTCCAAAAAAACCAAACCAAACAAAAATCATCAGGGGTAAGCAGATAAATATATACCTCTGAGAGGGATATTGCTTGAATGTGAATTGTTGTTATGTTCTGTCAGAGGGTACAGAACATATGATGCCTCCTGGACATCTTATGCACAGCAAAGAGTGCTTGAAAAGCAGTTTCTACAAAGACTCTATGACAAACAAACAAATAAAATGTATGTTTTGAGTACTTACTGTACTCTACTTGGGTTAAAATTTTTGGTCCACTTCTTAAAGCCTCAACAATTATACTTTTCAAATGATACGTGAACATTTTAGGCAAGCAAAAATGATAGTATAACTGTTATTCTGTAAATATGTGATTAGGTTATTTGGATATGGATATGACACTGAAAAATTATCAGTAGGTATAATTTAAATTATTTCTACAAGTGGAGACTATTGGAATAAACATTTTGGGCATAGTGTATGTACAGTTCTTGCTGTTTGCTACAGGTGTGCTTTCTTCACAATACAGTAAACTGCTTTTCACCAATATGCTTTGCTCACACACAGAGTGAATCAATTGATGTCAGGAATGTGGGCTGTATCCATGGATCTGATAATGTATTTTCCTTCAGAATTGTATAGTGTTATGAGCTGGCAACACAGAAATAGCAATTATTATCTTAAATGAGACTAGAGAAAATTTTAAAACTTGAAGACAAAATTCTGAATCTTCAAATCAAATGTTATGTATATATTAACATAAAGATACAAAAGCCTAGTTTCCCTCTCAGTATGCAAAGACATTGGAACACCTTCAAAAGTAAATGCCTTAATAAAAATCTTAGAATTTATACCTAATTTAAAAATTAATCAGATTCAACAACTTTATTCTGTCTAAATTTAACCAGAAAAGGAGATGGAAAAATTTGGGACATTTGTTAAGAGAAAAGTGAGGCCATCTGCTATAAGAGACATGTCATTGTGCAGATCAATGGGAGAATAGCTTTAAGGAACATTCAAAAGAATTTCTACTTCAAACTGAGTAATGACTCACAAAGAAAAAACTTGTGGGGTTTAAACAAGGGGGAGTATGTGTAAAGTCAAGTATAGGAGAGAAAGGATAGTTTTGAGTGTTCCCTGATCGTGAACAAACCAGGAGTTTCATTATACTGGGAAGAAGGATTCTAGCTCAGATTTTTTCTGTTTCACATGTTTCCTTAAGACATTTTCCATGTTTCAGTGAATGATTTTTTGTTTGTTTGTTTGTTTGTTTGTTTGTATCAAACCAAAATGAAAAAGCAAAATCCCTTGAAGCTATTATTTAAACACTGCAAACTGTACACCAGAAACTGTTGCTGATTTTCCATATGTGCACCTAGTTTTGCAAAGTGTTATAAATAGATTTTAAATTGTTAGTAACAAGGAGATTTTAATTTCTATGGTTTATATCTGTTACCTGGTTTTACCAAGACAGAAGGGGCTTACGCTGGAATAGCAGTATCCTTTTTAATGTTCTTTTGACCAGTATGTCAAAATTATTAACATCCATCCAAGCAGCATCACAGTAAATGAAATTAACTGCAACATAACAATGAGCATTACCAAAATAAACACATTTAATATTTCATTAGACCTCTGTGCTTTATTATGCGATAGAGATTTCATGGCATGAAAAAATGTCTTCCAAAGAGCCATCAGGTCAGTTCAGGACCCTAATTTCTGTATTTCAGTGACAGAATCCATCAGGAAGAAGGAGAAGTGTCACTGGCTTCTGTTGCCTTGGCAACCTGTGTTGCCAAACAACAGGCTGGGTACCTTCTAGCAGGTTTGAACTTTCAGGCTGCTAAGAGACTTACTGCAATGACAGCAGAAAAAATACCTTTTGCTGGATGCTTTCCTGATAGCAAAACAAGATAATATTTTGCTTATTTTTTCACTATGCTCGATAGTCCCGTTGCCTTTGTATTATGCTTGTTGGTAGAATTAGCATTAATTAATCCAACTCTGAATCCTACTCCAAGTCTCTTATTGTGGCTGCGTAATATTTTTTCTCAAATTCCCTCTTGATAGTACTTTTTTCCCCACATGTTTTTTGTATAATGGCAAATTGTTGTAGGATGACTGAAGAGGAAAAGTGAATAGATTTTTTTTTTATTTATTTGTTTAATTTTGTTAATTTAATGTATTTTACAGTTTAAAAATATATGTAATAATAAGATAACTGGGTGGGATTAAATACCTCTAGCTACGGGGCAAATTTAAGGATAAGTACAGCTGTTTCTGTAATTGGCAAGCCAATAAAGACTACCTCTGGTGGGTTTGGAGCTTTAGACAAGCCTGTCTGGAGCAGATGGTGCAGAGCTTCTCTCTGATCTAAGACACACTATTATCTACAGACACCCAGGTGGGAGTCCTCTGATCAAATGTAGATGCCTGAATTTAAACTAGTTGCCCTAGGTTCTTTTTATTGCCAATGAAGAGAAATAGACACTGTTAGGAAGAAATTTATTTCAACCTAATATGGACTAATAAGCTAGGAAAGATTAACTGTGCCCTATATGCTCATATTTCTCTCCATTGGATATAAAAGAAGCTTAGTGCCTAGCTCAGACACAGAGGTCTACTCACTGTCTAAAACTGAGTGAACTGAATCCACTTTTTTAAGGTTTATGGAGACCCCAGTTATCATTGTCCTGGATATTGACCGAATCTCATTTTGTAACTCTCCTCTCCACATCTTTTCTGTTCTCAATTAGATGAGTAGACTCATTAATCACTCTCAATCATGGGTTAAGTTAATAATTCATTCAACGTGCTTAAAACTAGCAGGCTACTGGGTTTGGATCAAATTGCTCTATAAGAAGACACTCATCATAGAATCATAGAATGGTATAGGTCAGAAGGGACCTTAAAGATCATCTAGTTCCAATCATTCTTCCACTAGCAGAGACACTTTCCACTAGACCAGGTTGCTCTAAGCCTTATCCAACCTGGCCTTGAAAACTTCCAGGCATCCACAATGTCTCTGGGCAACCTGTTGCAGTGTCTCACTACCCTCACAGTGAAGAATTTCTTCCTAATATCTAGTCTAAATCTACTCTCATCCAGTTTAAAGCCATTGCCCCTTGTTCTATCACTACCTACCCTCATTTATCACTACCTGCCCTTGCAAAAAGTCCCTCCCCAGCCTTCCTGTAGGTCCCCTTCAGATACTGGAAGGTCACTATAAGGTGTCCCAGGAGCCTTCTCTTCTCCAGGCTGAACAACCCCAACTCTCTAAGCCTGTCTTTAAGGGAGAGGTGCTCCAGTCCTTTGATCACCCTGGTGGCCCTCCTCTGGACTTTCTCCAGTAGGTCTATATCCTTTTTATGCTGAGGCCCCCAGAACTGGGTGCAGTACTCCAGGTGGTGTCTCAGGAGAGTAGAGTAGAGTAGAGGGGTGGAATCACCTCCCTCGACCTGCTGGCCACACTTGTTTTGATGCAGCCCAGGATACTGTTGGCTTTTCTATGCTATTCTTTACAAATATATGTACTATTTTGTTTCAATTCCTCTTAGCTCTGTGTTTGAGTTGTGTTTGGGCATCAAGTCAAGATGCAAATACACAAATTAATTTGTCTTCACTGCAGCTGTCCGCATGTAAGCTGAGTGTCTAAGTTCTGATTATCATTGATGGAGATATAGGCCTCAATGCAGTTGCCAACCTGTGGGCGTCTGCTACCATTTCACACTCTGTAGAGTAAGAGAAACATCAACACAGTGTTGAGAGCTATGGCACAGGAGCAATGGAAGACTTGAATCATGATGATCCAGCTGGAGGCCAACTGATATACCTACCTTAAGATATCTAAAATTACTTTAGAAATTATAACACTGGACACCAACTGATTTTTTACCCTAGTAAGATGTTCAGTTGACCAGTTGTAGATGTATGCTTTCAAGTGAACAGAACAGCTCACTCTGCTTTCACAACATAATACAACTGTTCCCTGACAACTGGTAAAAAAGATAAGGCAATATAATTCAGATGAAGATATAAAGCAAATTATAATGTTCAAAGGTTAAAGTTTTTATTGGTTTTTGTTGTGAACAATTCTATCCAGATGGCTATGGTGACAGAAAGGAGGTGAAGGAACTCTGCAATAAATTACAAAAGCAGAGTTTTAATTGTTTAGCAGGGGGTCTGTTTTCCAGAACTGTGGCTGTTCTGGAAACAATCAACAGCTGCTGAAATCAGTGAGGGTGCAAACACAATGTATGGTGAGAAATGAACATAAAGGACTGTCATCTCTTCATTTCCTACTATTTTGTTTATGGAAGATTTGATCTGTGTCTGTTTGCAAGTCATAAATAAATTAGTACACATTTGTTGAAACTAGTTCTTCTATTTTCTATTAGTTGGTTAACTATGTGAATTTGATCCTGCATGGATGTACTACAGTTGCTTTAATGTACTTCAACTCTTTCTGTAGGAACCTGGTGAGGAACAAGCTTAGTTAATTTTATGTGTTTTCAATATGCCCTCAAGTGAATTCCATTTTCTTACTTTTCTTTCTCTTTTCTGAGTCACCTGGGTCACTTCTTTCCCCTTCAGCAGCCCTGGAACCTCAGCTGACGTAAATCGGCAGAGATCTGTTGATTTCATTGGTTTTGTATTAATCTACTGCAGCTTAGAGTAGCTTCAGAGTTATAGGAAGTGACTTTATAGAACCAGACACCTTCAGTATATATTCAAGACATCAAAATTCTATGTCAAAGATATAGATGCAGCTTTCTCCTCTGGGAGAAGGACTCACCAAATATACACAGTGTATTGCACATATATTTCAAAAATGTGCTGTCAAAAGTATTGTGCCTGGTCCCTCTGGGTTCAGACTACTGACATTTATGCAATCCTTTTCTTCTATTAGTCAGTGATCATGCAATATTTTAGAGCACTAATTGTGTTGTTTGTTTTTTTTTCTTTTCTTTCTCTCTTTCACTCAGAAGTAATCTAGCTTTTTTTTTTTTAATATCCCAGTTTCACTTCTATAATATCACACTTCTCTTTTTTTTATAAATAACACACCTGTTTACAAACATCTTCAGTGCTTCTGACAGGAAGTGAATACAAAATAAAAGACAAAACAAGTCATATCTTGGAATTTGTCTCTAGAATGGTAAACTGAGAGGCTTCCATTTATGAAATTTAAATAAATTTCTCTGTGAGCTTCAACAGTCCCATTCTACTGCCACAGAACAAACATGTATGTTTTGGTCAGGGAAAGTATTTCATACTGATCTTCTGCAAGATCCTAGACAGGAAACTATAGCTTTCTCCTAAGCATTTTTTTTTTTCTTAAAATCCTTTTACCTTTCTTGCAAAGAAATGAAAGGAAAATGGCTAAGAATATAGATGCAGAAAATGCATGGAATCATTCTTAATCTATATTCCTCTTGAGAAAGAATGTAACAACATATCTGATTATTGTTAAAGCCATCAGTAATTCTTTGGTCTGAATAAACTGTAGTAAGGATATATTCTTTGTCTAATATCTGGGACTTAATTGCAAGGAAAATAGTTGAAGTTATTAAATTTATTTACTAATAAAGAAAAAAAAACCCACAACAATAAAAACCCTCTCAGGAAACCACCAAAAAAGAATGCACAATAAAAACAGTAATTATTTACCCTTAAAAACTGTTCTAATCTAACCAATTTGCTGGCACTTGTTGATTTTGTCTAATTTTTAATGTGAAAAAAGGTCTAAATTCTTCCTCTTTCTGTGTCAATAAAAAGAGGAAAAAAATTTTTAAAAAAGAGTCCCATATCAGATTTCCCATTTTGCTTAGACAGTCTCTTATTAAATTCTATCAAAATATCTTATATCTGTTTAAATAGTCATTAAATGTGCCAGTTATTCAGTACTTGTTAGCAGTTTACTGTGTGTGCACTATATGTTTTATAGAAAAGGAGTAACTGGGTGATGCAGACCCTTTGCTTTGTTTTGGCTAACGCAGCTGGGCAAAGCAGGGTCTCATGCCAAGAAGGGGAGATTGCTTTGTTGTTTCCTGTAGAGCACCTCTGTCTGCTCACTTGTCCTATCGCATCACTGCAGGGATGTTTTAATTGTACAGTATAGTGCAAATAGAGAGAAATCTGTCCAACACAAGATCCTGAAGCGTGACTTCAGACTCACCGACTCAAGATGATTAAGGGAGTGGAGCAAGTCCCTTATGAGGAAAGGCTGAGGGAGCTGGATCTCTTTAGCTTGGAGAAGAGGAGACTGAGGGGAGACCTCATTAATGTTTATAAATATGTTAAGGGCGAATGTCAGGAGAATGGAACCAGGCTCTTCTCAATGATGTCCATGATGTCCAATGGTAGGACAAGGGGCAATAGGTGTAAGCTGGAACACAGGAGGTTCCACTTAAACTTGAGAAGAATCTTCTTTACAGTGAGGGTGACGGAGCACTGGAACAGGCTGCCCAGGGAGGTTGTGGAGTCTCCTTCTCTGGAGACATTCAAAACCTGCCTGGATGCCTTTCTGTGTGACCTCATTTCAGTTCCTTCTCTGGCAGGGGGATTGGGATCTTTTGAGGTCTCTTCCAATCCCTAACATTCTGTGATTCTGTGATTCTGTGACTCCTCAGGCTGTGGTTAACCTGAACCGAGCTGAGGTTGGATGCACTGAATGCTGCTGCCTGCTGTTATCTGGTTGCTTGGTGAGTCAGAAGCGCTTGCTGAGTGGACTGACAATTAATCCTATTGCAAAAGAGCAGTTAGTATGAGACAAGTCTGCAAGGCCAGAGCAGGAGAGGACAAGATATAGGAAGAGAAAACGCTTTCTGCAGCACCCTAGTGACACTGGTTTTGAAAACATAAGATGAAAGCAACAGGAGAGATGTCCTGAAGCATGGATCAAACCCACATCCGAGCCTGACTGGTGACAGAGAAGAGATTTTTTTTTTTTTTTTTTTCCCCCTAGAAGTCACTGGACTAGCAACCCGTGTAGAGGAAAGAATTTCTTATAAGGACATGGTGGACAGTCACTTTTGAAGCCTTTTAATTTAATCTGTTTGACCTGAGAGCCTGGATTTTTTATTATTATTATTATTTTTATAATCTACTTGTTCTTCTTGTGATTAAATGAAAAAGTAGCTAAAGTGACTAGCTTTGTCTGTGCATTCACAGGAAGATGGTTAGTTTCAATTCAAAGCTCTGATCAGTGCTTTTTTTAGAGTGGAAGGCCCTGGAAATTTGTATCCTTACTTTAAAGACATTGCAAGGAAGCAAGGAAGAAAGATAATTTTCTTTCTCTCCATCTTCTGCTAAAGTTGGAACTTCAGAAGAATATGATTGCTTTTGCATTGACATTAAACATATTTTTGCTGGTTGTTTAACCAGTTTAAACTGATGTCATCCAAGTCATGTTTCCAACTGAGCTTGCAATACAGGAGAACTTAAAAAGTTGTAATTATAAAAATATGAGTATTACAGAATTCAGAGCTATTAACAAGTCTCACTGTGAGTCTTTGAGCAACCTGGTCTAGTGGAAGGTGTCCCTGCTGATGGCAGGGGGGTTGGAACTAAATGATCTTTAAGGTCCCTTCCAACTCAAACCATTCTATGATTCTATGATTATGAATTGGAAGAACTGGTAAAAATTAAGGGTGAGAAACAGAAGAAAAGAGTACAGAACCTCAGAGGTTCCTGAAGGACATAAGAATAAGAAATGATGGAAGGAGAATGGTAAATTTGACAGAATATTTGATGAGAGGGAAGAAAAAAAAATAAAATTATCATAAATACATCTGTTATATTAGAAAACAAATGCATTATTAATCATTTTTTTTCCTACTAGCTTCAATATAATTTTAAACATATATCTCTGATGACCAATCTTTCTTCTGATTCTAAATATCTTTTACAACACTTGCAAAAGCTTAATACTGAGAAGGAGAAAACTTCCTGAAAAATATAGCATGAAAACAGGAACCATGACACTTGAAAAAATAAGATTTTTTCAGTCAAAATAAATGTGACCATGATTCCTAGGAAACTAATTGGACCATTCCTTGTAATGTTACCATCTCTTAATGTAAGGTGTCATCATCGTTTGGGTCATTTTGTTTGAGTATATTTGACCATGCTCAAAAAGGCTCTGCAAGCAGGTTATTTGCAGCTAAAAGCATAATGCAATTATTTATTGTCTACTACCTGAAAAATGTAGTTAAGTTTAATGAGCTCCTAGGTTAAATATTAGTGTACTCATCACCTCCAAGAAAGCACTGAAAAGTCTTTTCTACTCAGACAGGCATTAGTTAGGAGGGAAAGGATCAACCTCAACTGCTCCCTAAACATCAAGTTTTGCTTAGTTGCTGATCCCTTAGTCTTGCTAAACTGCAACCCCCATGGAGAACACTGACATCAGCAACAGACTATCATTAATGACAGCAATCAATTCTTTGGATTGTTTTGTGGTTTGGGGTTTTGGGGGTTTTTTTGGGGGGGTTATTCTTTGTTTCTGGGTTGGGTTTTTTTTGTTTGTTTTGTTTGTTTCAGGGTTTTTTTCTATTATAATTACAATCAAGACTGTGGTATTTTTCTTAAACTTTTAGGCTACTAACATTCCCCATATCGATAATTGTACCTCTGTCTGTAATCTTCTCTTTCTTATTGTTCTCAGCTTTCCACTCTACACTTTCTTGTAGCTCTTTCCCACCACTTAGCAATTACCTCAAAAGTCTGATCCAGAGCTACATAAGAGCTGGGCCAGGGGTCCTTGTAACATAGATGACCATGCCCAAAGGAGGGAGAGGTTACAGTAGAGCACAGGTTACAGTAAGAACTGCTTTTACAAGGGTTGAATTTCTATGACTGGCCTGGACACATGGAGTAGAATTGATTGCACCGTGACTTGGATTCAGTCCACTTTGCAGCAGTGCGTAAGTTAGGTGCCTAATTACTGGAAGCTTCTCTCCTGTCAGGAGAGACGGAGAAGCTTCTCCAGGCAGAGAATTAGACCCTAATCAGGTAAATAAATATCTGTAGGTGCAATCCTTTCCCTTCTAACTCTCTCTCCCTGGAAAGAACTTTGCCCAACAACCCAAACTAGGTAATTCAGTAAGGAAAGTATCTGTACTACCAGGGATGAATCCAGATCTGTACTCCCAATAATTTCTCATTGAAAAACTAAGTATTTTCCCAGCATTTACGGATCGATTCTCAAACTCTTACTCATGTGAATAATTTTTACTCCAAAGTAGTTCTGCTGAAATCATTCAGACCATTTACATAAGAAAGAAGTGTTGTATGAATTCATCCAAACCACTTTTAAAAAGGTTAAAACACACTCTGGACTCAGAACCCAATGCTGTTGATGACATTTAGTGAGGCACAAAGGTGAAACAAGGCTTCTCAGATGCATAGGCATGGGAAGTAGAGGGGCAAAGGGCTGGAGATAGGTTGTGACACAAACCTAGACTGAAACTCCTGTCCCAGTTCAGAACTAGAGACCTCGTGTGGTGGGTTGACCCTGGTTAGAGGCCAGATGCCCACCAAAGCCCACACTATCACTCCCACAAAGGTGAAACAAGGCTTCTCAGATGCATAGGCATGGGAAGTAGAGGGGCAAAGGGCTGGAGATAGGTTGTGACACAAACCTAGACTGAAACTCCTGTCCCAGTTCAGAACTAGAGACCTCGTGTGGTGGGTTGACCCTGGTTAGAGGCCAGATGCCCACCAAAGCCCACACTATCACTCCCACTCCTCAGCTGGGCAGGGGGAGGAAAATATAACGAAAAG
>NW_010300314.1:0-1033 GCF_000700745.2 Antrostomus carolinensis | reverse complement strand
AGGGACCCCACGCTGGTGCAGGGGAAGGAGGAAGGAGCAGCAGAAACAAGGTGTGAGAAACTGACCCCAGCCCCCATTCCCTGTCCCCTGTGCTACTGGGGAGAGGAGGTAGAAACCAGGAGAGAAATTAAGCCCAGGAAGAAGGAAGGGGTGGGGGGAGGTGTTTTAAGATTTGGTTTTATTTCTCATTATCCTCTTATCTGATTGGTAATAAATTAAATTTGAGGTTTTTTTTCCCCCAAGTCAAGTCTATTTTGCCCGTGCCAGTTATTGGTGAGTGCTCTCTCTGTCCTTATCTCTACCCATGAGCCTTTCGTTATATTTTTCTCCCCTACCCAGTTGAGGAGGGGGAGTGATAGAGTGGGCTTTGGTGGGCATCTGGTATCTAGCCAGGGCCAACCCACCACAGCAGCTGTTTCCTCTCACATCAGCAAAATAGCACTGATAACTGTAATAGACATTGCCATGGAGTTTGATGTTGGGCAATGCCTAGATGCCCCCATCCCTCAGCCAGCTAGACCTTCTTGTGATAAGTGGTAGATGACTCCAGATGGTGTTGAGCTCAGGATGGAGTCAGAGCCAAGATCTGTACTTGCCATCTGTTATGGTGGTGCAGCTCAGCCGTATCTGGTTGCAGTTAGTTGGTAGCACAAAGTTCACAGTGGCATTACAAGAAAAGTGATGGCATGCCTCACTTATAAATAAGATCATGGTATATCACATGCTTCCCCTTCCTGATACGCTTTGAGGTTTAACAACAAATCTGGACCACGGCCTGCTTTTTCATGGTTTAATGTGAAGTTTACCAGTCCTCAAACTGATGTCTCAACTGATTTGGGAAGCTGCAATTTGCTATTTGATAGGTCTTATTCTAAGAAAGGGGTGATTAGACACAGAGAGTTTTGGCACCTGATCATAGAATCATAGAATGGTTAGGGTTGGAAGGGATTTAAAGATCATCCAGTTCCAAGGAATTTCTTCCTAATATCCTAATTCTTCAGTAATTTCTACCTAATATTTAATCTAAACCTAC
>NW_010300313.1:0-7475 GCF_000700745.2 Antrostomus carolinensis | reverse complement strand
GTGAGTTACTGTCCGGCGCAGCGAGTCGTTCACCGTCTTCGTGACCGCAGCAGCCGCTTCCCCAGCCGGGCAGCAGCACCGCGTTGAAGTGCGGCGCGGAGCTGCCGCTGCTGGTGCGGGGTGCAGCCCGGAACATCCTCTTCGCGGGTATCTCTGAGCTGCTCTGCGCGCTTTTGCTGTCTTGGAAACTCCTATTTTAAGCGTATGCACTATAAAAGGCAAAGTACTTGCTTGGTGTGAGCCTGTCCTAAAAAACCCACCCCAAACGGCCCAGGCGCTTGATTTTGATTTTTATATTGCTGAAGGCTGGCAGCTCGTTATCAGCACAGGAGTCGAAGAGGGACAGACTGTGGTTTCTAGGCAAAGTTTGGAGTTGTAGTTTGTTCTCCTTGATACGTAGCCTCGAGTGTGAGTTACCGTTTGCTTGTGGGAAACGAGAGGTGACTGGAAATCGGCTTGGATCTCTCGACTTCTCGAAAGCTGCTATACGTAGCATGGCTCTTTAAGATCTGATCTCTTTAAGTTTGAGAAGTGCAAATGACTAATACATTTGAAATGGTTTAGTTGTGTTAGTACTTTTATAACCAGCTGCATCAGAAGAATATCAAACTGTTGCAAGGCAGAAATGTCGTTTGATATAGAGAGCACTGCAATATTGCACACTCTTCTGTTTAATTAAGAATAACCTGGTAATACTTACTTCGCAGTTCTGTTAAGTTCACTTGCAGATAGTCTGAGTTCATTTTTGAACATAAGGTGTTATTTACTTACTTTGAATCCTGTAAAATTCTTAAGTCACTCATAGCAAGGGTTATCCTTTGCCAGTAAACTTTCCATTAAAATGAAATAGCTACATACGGTTAAAATATTATGTTGCTATTAACTGATGTATTAATGCACTGAAATCATGAGGCTTGTATATATAAGAAGCTGCCAAAATGACTAATGTATGTGATGTGTTTATCAAATTTCAGCCTGTAGTACTTGCTAATGCTAGAATAACTTGTCACTTTGAGGTTTTGCAGTTTACTACACTGTAACTACAACTCTTGGTCCCCACGACTCTGAATTTTATGGCGTGAACTGTCTGGAATACTTGTGCTTCTTGCTGACCTTAGCCGAAACTCTTGTTTTTATGAAGAACAGTCAGTCTGCAGCAGTGAACTGATGTAATAGGTATATCAGCTGTAAGGGTGTGAAGCCTGAGTGTGTGAAATACTTTTCCTTGAAAGGAAGACTTTAGAGTAATGCTTTGCCTCTCTGAGCTTAGCCTGTGTCACTGGGTTGTGTGACTATTTTCCCTCCACCTTCCTTCCTCTCAAAAAGAAACCTAATCTGATAAAGTAGCATTTACTAGAGAAACGCAGAAACAGAATTAGATTCTTTCTGCAGCTTGCTAATGCCAGCTCTTCTTTCATTTTGGACTGTTTTGGAAGCCTCTGTTTTTCTTTTCTTGCCTGCTAGCTAGATAAAAGGAAAGGCTGTTGAATTAATTCACAAAGAGCAAATAGAAGTGGTGTAATCTGAGGTAGTAGTTACAAGGAAGATGCCCTGATCTCATAGAATACAGCTCTGACTACATTAGGAAAAATACAGAATTAAACTTCTGTTTCCTATGCTATTTTCAGTGCCTCATTCTTAAGTGTAAAGACTGCACTTTCACAAGAGCAGGAATACTTATGCAGACAGGTTATCTAATTGCAAACCTTCTGATGGCTTCACAGGTGACAGCAGAGATGGAATTGTCAGTGTATGCAAGACAGGAATGTAGCTGTTACTCTTTGTGTTGCTTGCTGTCTGCTCAGGGTTCTTTGTGTAGCACGAATATCACAAAGTGTACATGATGGTAAGTACTGACCAGCAGAGAAGCTTTTCAGTGATAACTTGTCACACACAGCAGCACCATTCTCTGGCTCCCCAGTCTATTGTCAGGACTCTGCAGGTGCAATATTTAGTTCATGTAACTATTGCATCTGTAAGTAACTGCTGGCAGTGTTTGAAATGCTGAGACCTGTTCCTGTGGATGGCCTAGGAGACACGCTGTGTGGGGAAATGGGCTAGGAAATGAGAAAATAGCTATGAGGAAGGAGCTACATGCAGTAACTTAAAGAAGTTTATTTTGTTGACATTCCTGAGATGGAGTTAACACAATACACTATATCCAAGATGAAACAGAGGTTGATAGATAGGAGAGTCTTAATTTAAGGCTATTAGATAAGTTAAAAGGGAGTTTTTCTCCTAGATTATTTGTCTACAGACCTCTATATGAGACCTTTTCTTTCAGTTCGCCATTCAGTGTGCATTTCTGTATTTTCTGTCAGAAATGTATGTGCTGTATTTTAAGGTTTGCCTGAAGCCACCTTAAGTTTCGTGAGTTTTTAATGTAAGGTGTGCACACTCAAGACCTACTGTAGGGGTGCTTCCTTGTCAGAACCTAATTGTAAAGTAACTCTAGGTAAGAGAAAGTCTAAGTCGCTGTTGAAGTTAGTGAAGTAACTAAATCTTTACAAGTTAGTCTCTTTACCATGGTAAATACCAAAGACTTGGTATTCTGCACTACTGTATTAGTTCCCAGTATGTGACAGTTAAGTTCTACTGTGCCTTAAATATTCTGTTAGAGGATAGCTTTTGCAGAACAACACTTCAATTGGTTTGAAGTAATTTGATTAAATTTCTTAACTGTAAGGTAAGGTAAATGTTGCCTCTGCAAAAATTTTGCATGTAGAGGTAAGTGGAAGAAGCTTTTTTACACAAAAATAACTGTTGGCCGGAGACAAGAATTTAAGGGAGAGGCTTCAGATTAATAGAAAAAGATTAATAATGTACTCAGTCCTTTTTTAAACTGAAGATTTTAATGTTTTTATTGGCTGATGTTTGGAGTGGATGTGTGCCTCTTATGGGAGGGTTGGGGTTTGGTTTGGTATTTCTTGTGGCTAAAGATGTAACTCAGTATGACAGCAGAATTGGTTGGAGGGAAAAAGTAGTTGAGCCCGATGGGCATGGAATAATTTGGAACTTGCTAAATATACTATTAGTTTAGTGGGCCATGAAATGAAATTCTGAATTCTAAATAGTCAGACTTCACTGGGAAGAAATGAACCATAATGTGGTTTTCTATTTTAATTAAACATTCATCAAACTTTTAGCCTATTTTTTAAAAAGAGGGATTTCTATCAAAGGTGACTAACAATGATGCAGTAAACTTAAACTTATCACACACATTATATAAAATAACTTCAGTTCATGGAGGAGAAAAATTTCTACTTTCCAGTAGTGAATTTACAAGCATTTATGTTCAGAGTAATGTTATACTGCTGCCAAACAGAGAAAGCAAATTCTACTCTGGTATTTTAAACTCCATTCACTTACTGCCTTGTATGGGTTCTGGCTTTCTGTCAGTACAGGCATAGCCCACCCTTGTCACCTCTCTGCACTGTTTCAGATACAAGTGCTTCAGAGCAGAGCTGCTGCTGCTCTGCCAAGTACCAGCTGTACCATGGGTGATGCCGCTGAGTTTGACAGATAGGGAAGTAATTCTGTGCATGAGAATTAAGGTAATAGGGGGGAACCTGAGAAGGGACTTAAGAAGTACCTACAATTTAAATACTGGAGCGGGATCATCATCTCGAGGAGATGTTGGGTTTTCAGAGTCTGGGTTGTTGAACTGAGTCAATGCTCTGGAAGATCTGACCTGCTTTACCTGAGACTAAATGACTGACCATTACCCTGTTTTTCTGTCCTTAATTTTGACTGAGCTTGACCCATCAGAGGAAGGTGACACTGATGTGAAATGCTCATAATGAAAGAGTTCTAATATGCTTATGGTCACAAATGAAGTGGCTGAGATATTTCAGATCAGAGATCTGCTCTGAAAGGCCAGCATTTGTCTAGGTCATGATGTAATTTCTGCCTTTCCATCCTCCATGCTATAGGAGCTTTCCTTTTGTATTTGAATCTATGTTTCATAAATGTCTACATACATCCAATTTCTATTACATAAACTTTTATGAGGAAAAATTGCTTTACTCTCTATTAAATTGTTAACTATCAAATTTCCTAAGAATGTATTCTTGGTGGATGCTGTGATATGCCTTTATTTGCCTCCTGAGATTTGAAGGCTTACGGAACTATACTGACATCTTTCTGTATCTCATTCGCTAACCACAACTAGTAGGTCAGGGTAATAATCAGTAAGGATCTCTTATCTTATAAATATTCTGTCTTGAAGTCATGGTTTATCAGACGTTTCCTTTAAGTAGAGCAGGGCCAAACACTGTTATTAAAAGTAAATAGATGCAGTCTAGAGCAAAATTAAGCTTAACTGGAGGTTGTACTTGATCAAAACAACATTCTGTAGCACTGGATCAAGCAGTCAGTCATGTCAGAGGCTTTTTGTCACTTCCTAAAGTTGTGAAGTCAACCTCTTTAGACTACCACCAGCTGAAGCCTACCCCATCTAGGCACAACTAAAACCACACAGATTACTCCAAATAAACCTGGTGAAACTCTGTACCAGTACTTAAGCAGTGACGTAAAGGTTAAAACCAACCAACCAAAAAGAACCTCAACTGTGAACAAGCTGCATTTAGTGTAGCTGTAGCAGCTGTCCTGTCTTATCCTAGTGGATGAAGAAGTAGTAACCACCTGAAGCAATCACCCTGTTCTGGGTGCACATCCATGGGCCCCTGGGAAGTTGCCTGGGGTTGCAAGGCTGTGCAGAAAGAGCTGTGCGTTTTCACTGGACACGCTGTGAAGTGCCTACCAGTGCCTGCAAACCACCAGCTTGGAAATTGTCTGTATAAATGAAGTTGTGAAAAATGCAGCCTGCCTTGAAATCCTTGTCATGATTACAGCAGCAGAAGTCGTATATGTGGCTAAACAGTTATGAGGAGAAATGGTCTGACTGTTGTAGAGAGTGGTCAGTAAAAGAGCTTTCTCATGCCTGTGTGTTCTTCTGGCATAGATGACTTTCCTGTATCTCAGGATGCACAAGAGGAGTGAGCTATTGAGGATAACTTAATGTTTCTCTTTTTTTTGAGAGAAAAATTAACTTGCAATATTTATGTTTATGTATTTATGTATCCTGGAAGAGAATGGAGAAGAAAGAAAAAAGCTTTTTCCTTGCAGAATTTCCTGCACAGCACAAAAGGTGGCTCTCAAGGGGCTGTAGTAACTTTCTGAATTTTTTTCTTGATGTTTGTAACTTGTCAGGGGATATATATAGGTCTGTGCCTCTCTGTCTCCAGTTTATTGTATTGGAATATCTTTAAGCTGAAAGAAGTGGGTTGCTCCAGCGGCTCATGTGAACTCTACAGAACTCAAAAACTTAGTGACAAGTGAATGCGAGTACCAGAAGAGCCTTGATGATCTCATGAGAGAATAAGCTGTTTCATTATAGATTTGTAGGCCTTGTCTGTATGTAATGGAGACTTAGTGTTAGGAGAGAGTAGTTTTTTTTAATAGTAAAACTTTCCTTCTTTTTTGAAAGATAACATCCTACTTCAGTGTATCTGCAGTTTCTTTAGGGATAATTTACCATACTGTGGGAACTATGGCCATATGCTCTGGGAAAGTGGATAAAACCCATTAGGGTGTGTGCATGGAAGGGACAGGGAGAAAAGTGATTAAGGATTAATCAGACAGAAAGCAACTTTGTAATAACAAAAGCACATCATAAAACTTCTTTCTTGCTTTTGTCTGTTAGGAATTATCTTTACATAAGTGATAAATCAGCTTCTGACTTGAATGGAATAATCTCTTTGTTCTGTTATTATGTTTGGAGACTTAATTTATACCAGTCTCTTCCATCAACTTTAAAAGGAATCTTTTGTTCCTTTAAATGTGCATAGAAATGGTGAATGCCTCCATTAGTAATTACATGCAGCTTGCTTTTTGGGCATAAAAACTTAGAATATTATTGTGGAATGGATAACCTTAAGTGGCAATTGGACTAAAAAATTCCATATGCCAACAATATGGTGTATACTACTCCTGCTCTGGAAAAGTTAACATATGCTTGCTGTTGTGAAAGAGAATTACACTAGTGAGGGAGGAGTTGTTAAATCCTTTGTTGTTAAATTAAGTTGTTAAATATTAAGGGCCAATATTTAGTGATTTAATCTTGTTCCTGACTTCCTATTACTTTAGCATGTCAGGTAGCTTTGCTTTGTGCTTTGAAACAAGGTTTTTTCCTCCACATGATAGTATTGGACTGTAGACATGGAATTTCTTTTATAAGTAGAATTTAATAAAACAATGAACCAAATAAACCATAGTTCAATATGTTTTACACTTAGAAATGTGTGGTTTCAGAACATAAGCAGGGTAGTTTACAGATGCTTTCCCCTTGCCTATATAGTTGAAATTTGGATTGATGAATCAAGTAATTGAGAAGACTAGGGCAGGGGGAATCAAGCAGTGTTGTTAAAGTTTCGTTAGCAAACATATGGTGTAAATGCTAGTTACTGGAAATGATGTCTGAAGTAATTGCAAATGGCTGTTGTAAATGCTAGGGTGTGTTTCTTGTTCCAACTCTGCTATAATTCTTAAATAAAACCTAAATGACACTTTTTTGCCAATTACTTTTCCAGAGGAGAGAATAGGCCAGTCTCAGTCAGTCCTTGCTTTGAGGACTGCTTAATTTTGGTAGTGGCTTCACATACAGGCAAGACTAGGTTTTTATCCCGACTTGTGTGTTGTACAGCTTGTATGTATTGTTCCTAAGCTCTTGTTTCTGACTGCATTGTTTTACTAAGTCTTACTGGCTTTGTATTTTTTTCACCTCAAATATGGAGACAAACTATCTACTGTTAGTAGTATCAGTCTGCCATTTCTCACTCTGAAAAGCAAATCAGACTGGCAAACTAGACATAAAGAAACATCGCAATGTCATGTTTTTTCCTTTAGTGACACAAATTCTATTCTATCACTTGCTCAGTCAAATGGTGAGAAGCATTTCTTCTTGGTACAGAACTTGCCTATGCAGCCATCGTTCTTAATTCCTGCAAAATTATAACCTTCCTGGCATTTATCTTTAAACACAGCAATAGAAGCTCTTAGTAGGGAGTATTGTTATCTAGTTTGAACAGTAAAATATCTTCTTTATAACTATATAACTGTTATAAGTACATCCAGTAAAATAATTGCAATATTTAATTGTATAATTTCTTCCTTAGTTTTTATGACATCAGGCAAGAGAGAATTAACCCTAAATAATGTTCTGTAATTGGAGTCTAAAGTAACATCTTGTGCTGCTGCATGGGAATGCGCTACAGATGAGTGGTTTTTACAACTAGCTGCATTTCAGAAGACACTTTGTGGATACAAGATGACTTGCTGTAGGGAGAGATGAAATGATAAAATAAAGGCTGGATCTTCTTTTCAGTTACAACTATTTCGCCAATAAGCATCCTTAAAATATGAGGATAAATTTTCCTTGTGACAAACTTCCAGTGTGTCTTGAGGACCTAGGATTG
>NW_010300312.1:0-2054 GCF_000700745.2 Antrostomus carolinensis | reverse complement strand
ATTTCTCGCTCGCCTGAAAGCCCGTGGCAGGTGTGCTTTTCCCTGTAGGACAATAACGCTTTTCTAAGGACCTTCTAAACCTCCTTTTGTCCCTTTGGGTAAAATCAGTGGAATTGGCTTATTTTCTGATGCTTTTCTATTTTCCCTAGGGATTCTGAGTTGGTTTTTAACCCTTTTTGTCCTCCAGGCCTTACAGATGGTCTGACAGAAACACTTAGATGTCTTCTGAGTCTAGAGACAGCATGGGCAGATGGTAGGTTCACTAGGGAGAGGTTTGTCACTATCTAAAAAGATAAGATGTGTAGGTGAAGAGAAGACTGTTTGCTCATTTTAAGTGTGAGAAGCTAAACCAGCGACACAGAGGGATGCCCGGTGAGTTTGTGACACCGCTGGGAATTGTCACTGGATCTCCTGGGGCGCCAGTGATCCTTAACGCTGTTTGCAGGACACCTCCTCAGACCCAAGGATTTGGAAACATTTCCAAGTCTCCAGCCACCCTTGGGATGCAGGCACATGTCACAAGGGCAATGGGTGTGAGCTGGAACACAGGAGGTTGTGCTTAAACTTGAGAAGAAACTTCTTTACAGTGAGGGTGACGGAGCCCTGGGACAGGCTGCCCAGGGAGGGTGTGGAGTCTCCTTCTCTGGAGACATTCAAGACCCACCTGGACGCCTTCCTGTGTGATCTCATTTAGGTTCCTGCTCTGGCAGGGGGATTGGACTGGATGATCTTTCGAGGTCCCTTCCAATCCCTGACGTTCTGTGATTCTGTGGTGGCAAACTGGGGACCAGGGAACAAAGATCCTCTCTGACGTGACACTCATTACACCAGGCAGGTGGCTGCAGACAGTACTTTAAAATTAAACTTACTGTGCAGTGGCATGAGCAGCTGGGATGGTTCCTGCGCTCTTTGATTTATCCAGACGAGCGAGGAGCATCTTTGCAGTACACTTCCTTAGAATTTTGTCACAGCCTGACACAGGCCGTTCCCGTGATGCCTCACAGAGCTCAATCAATGTCCTTCCCCGGCTGCGGGAGGAAAACATGCTGAGCCAGCCTTGCAGGCAGCTTCAGCAGCAGGATACCTTGTCCTCCTTGTCCTCCTACTGCCAGAGCCCTTGGAGCAGAAGGTCTGTCTGACTTTCCATCTCTTTTTTTCTACCTGTTGTGGTTTCACTTGGCTGTGGCCAAACACAACCACTCACTCACCCTCCCCACCCCAGGGAATAGAGGAGAGAATTGGAAGGGTAAAAGTAAGAAAATTTGTGGGTTGAGATAAAAACAATTTGCTAATTGAAATAATATAATAATAACAGTAATAATAGAATATGCAAATGACTGATGCACAATGAAACTGCTCACCACCTACTGACCAATGCCCAGCCTGTCTGTGATATAGAATCATTGAAAGGTTTGGGTTGGAAGGGACCTGAAAGCTCATCCAGTTCCAACCCCCCTGCCATCAGCAGGGACCGGGCACCCCTTCCACTAGCCCAGGTTCCTCAAAGCCTCATCCACCCTGGCCGAGAACACTTCCAGGGAGAACCAGCCACAGCTTCTCTGGCCAACCTGGGACACTGTCTCACCACCCTCACACCAAAGAATTTCTTCCTAATGTCTCATCTAAACGTCCCCTCTTCTAGTTTAGAGCCATTAACCAGACGTATATGGAATATCTCATTGGCATATCCAAATGCCAATTTTGGGTTTTGCTAATTACTACTCTCCCCCTCCTCCTCCCTGTCTTATGCACTTGCAAACTAGCAAAACACAATGTCCTTGGACTTCCAGCAACAACTAAAAACATCAGTATGTTATCAACATTCTTCTCATGCTGAAACCAAAACACAGCACTGTTCTAGTGTTCTGGTTTTTGCCAGGATAGGGTTAATTTTCTTCTTAGTAGCCAGAAAGCGCTGTGTTTTGGTTTCAGTGGGGATTGTTATGAGAAGAAATGTTGATAACTACAAGGACACTGAGCTTGGGCAGTTTGCAAGAAGAGAGGACTGGAAGAGGAGTGGGGTGAGGTGGAGAAGAAAAGTGTAGTAGTTAGTA
>NW_010300311.1:39620-48748 GCF_000700745.2 Antrostomus carolinensis | reverse complement strand
GAAAGCGGATTCACCTCGGGCTGCGCCTGGGGAGTTCACGGGGAAAGCGGAGCCAAGGCGGGAAGGGGGAAGGTTGTGGTGCTGAGGAAGATTTGTCAAAAAAATTATGATAAATCAGACTGTTTTTGCTGAAATCATGTAATCTAGGCCGAAATTTTCAATATTGTTTGCCTCAGGATTATTATTTTCATCACCCTTCAATAATTACGAAGAAACACGTTGTTTTGCATATGTTACAATAAAATTTTGTAATGAAGAACATTGTGTTTTGTAGTTTACAATGGGACTTACTCCATAGCCTCCGTCATGAGGGATTCTGGATGCCCACGAATACATCCAGAGCTGCTGTATTCCAACTTACTGGCATCGTTCTACCCAAAGGAATGGAATATGTGAAATGGTGTGAGAAAAGTGACACGCGAGCGCTGGAGAAGAGATGGATAGCTTGTGTCAGCACTTAGAAATACCTGCTACCATGTCAACTTGGTGAAGGATGAATCTAGAAACTTTGTTGGACGCCTCATTATTCATCAAGAGTCATTAAATTGAAAATAATACCTGGGTTTTCTGCAGTATCTCAAAGTGAACTACAGAATCTGAATAAACTTTATAATGATGCTTTTAGGTAATTGTCATGCGCATACAGTTCCACCTGCCATTCCATGTTGTAGAAAAGATGGTTTAAAATCTACCAAAGTTAACATCTGTATCCTTTGCAATGAGTATGTGGAAGTTACCAGTAATTATCTGATACTTCAAAGCTATCGGTGAGCAAATCTGCTAAATGTAGATGCTTCAGACTTATCTTACTGTTTCATAAAAATAATGACCAAGTTGTTTTAATGAAGAGAGAAGTTCTAAGGGTAACATTTGCCTTTGAGAAACAAAATTCAGACCTGAACACCAAGTAGACAGGTGGGAACACTCTTGAACATTGTGCAGCAATTTTATGCCAGCTGGGAAACATTTGGACTAAAGAAAAGAGCAGGAGAAAACAACAGAAAGAACTCCAAGAAAAAAACCTCAGTTTTTGATGGGGAGTGTAAGAAAGCAATTGAACATTGATACGTGGTGAGGCTTTTGTGACTTCCATAAGTCTTCTGGTAATGCAAATGATTCAGCAAAAAGGTAGTATGTCACAAAAATGGTTCTGTGCAGTTGAAGTGGCAGTGGAATAAGATAACTTCAGACCATTTTACTGGGATATCAACATTTGAGACAAGATTGTGAACTGTGCATGAGTCAGATAAAGGACAAAAATGGAAATCTTAGTTACAAAGAATGCAATTACAGAAAGATGGAGGGAGTATTTTAATGATCTCTAATGGTGAAATGGTTAAAGGCGAACAAACAGCAATTTTCCAGCCAGCTGAGCCATTTGTAGACGAACCAAGAGGCGACCAGAACACCCAGGAACAATAGAGCACCAGGTGTTGATAATGTTCTCACTGAATTATTAAGAACAGGAGGGGATAAGACTTTAAAAACAAATTTGTGTTGGTTTGGTGGTTTGAAAATAACATAAAGAAATGGAAAAGGGCAATCACGTTTATTTTTGTGAAAGGGGACAAAATGAAACCTGATGCCTGGGGCAGTATCTTGCTGTTTATAACAGCATGGGATGGTTCTGGGCTATTTGTTCACATGTAGCCTACAAACAGAAGAGAGACTAAGGGAGGTTTCTGGAAGAACAGAGCTACAGCACAACAGTTATTTTCAGATTACTGAGTACCTGAGGAAAAGAAGTAGGAATGTGAGCAGAGTACATACAAGGATTTTTAATGTATTTAAGAAAGCATGTCATAGTGAATTACAAATAATTGTAATAAAAAAGCATCTATCCCTCCCTTTGGACAGTTAATATTATTTTTTCTCAGTATGTGTAAAAAAGCAAACTTCATTTTTGTGTGTGTGTGTGCATGTGTTTTTTAGTGTACATCATCATCAGGAAGGAAACTTGGTGCTAATTGTAATATAGCATATGTTTTTTTAACACATTTAAAGATACATTCAACTTTAATATCTACTAATAAGAAAAATACTCTGAAATTACTATAGGCTTCTGTTTTAAAGTCTTTATATGGTAGGATGCCCATGTTATTTCATTCAGACCCTTGATTAGTCCCAACTGTCCTGCTTCTGATGAAGAGTGACTGACTGTAACCGGAAAAATTTATAAAATTAATCTCTCTACCTCTCGTTTTTTTCTGTTTTCATTTTGCTATAGGTAGGAAAGCAAAAATAAAACAAGTAAAAACAAGCCTTTTTTTCCTAGGCCAATACCAATCTATTTTTCTGTATCCTAATGGGAGTGTAGTTGTAGTCATCAAGTATTGTTTTGCAGTTTATCTTTAGCTAAAAGTGTAGAATAGCACATCATTTTTCAGTTCAGAAGTAGATCTGAAAGAAAAGTTTGTTGTGCTGATTCTAAAGAAAAATACAATTTATATCAGCAACATAAAGGAATTTTCAGCATACCAAGATAATGCACCCAATGTTATTCCAAGCACATGGGAGATATGAAAGCTGAAGCTCTGGAGTTAGGGCTGCAGAAAACAACGCACAGGATGGGTAAGCAGATCCGTACAGAAACACATGCAATTTTTCAGTAATTAAGAAGCTATAATTTGGCAATGGGATTTGATATAAATTCAGAGAACAGGCTTGTAGTCTTCTACATTGGTTATAAGGGGACAAAACTGTATATGAGAAAGCTACCTTAAAGGATTTATTTGATTAACACAAGCACAATGTTTTTTATAGTAAAAATAGAAAGCTTGCATATCACTATATGAATCTTGACATCAGCGCACTCAAACTATTGAGGTAGGTTTGTTATTTTTGTAGAAAATGCTTTACCTAGTCAGGCTGGAGCCAAGATCTAAGGTTTGTTTTTTTTTCTTGGTCATCATTTGTTCATTATGGAACTTGGCATGAACCTGCGCTGCCGTCAGACTTCTTTATTCCATCTCAGTGGTGTCTTCTAACAAAAGAGCTGCCCTGTTCTTTAGGGAAGGATGCACAGAACCTGTGAGGTTTCCTTGAACACTGAAATTGTACATAATTATTCTCTTAAAGAAGATCTTCTCTAAATTATCACGACTTTTTGAGCAGATTTTATTGTTACTTCTGCCATTACTGTAGCATCCACATGTAAAACATATGGTAATTCCAATCAAATTGAATTGGAATCACAGTATAAATACAGAATTGCTGTGTAACAGTAGCTAGGTAAACAATTTATGGGTATGTTAATGACTGCAGTGTGTAACTGGCTGCATTAATAACTGGATGAGGAGTAGTAGTTAAGGATTTCTAGATCTTTTTAATTATAAGCTTGCTGTAATTCATAGCTTAGTTGCTCACTTTATATCCACAGAGTTACTTACCTCTTGTAAGAATTGTATAAAGATTCTATTTACCTCTGTCTCTTAATAAAAAATAAAATAAAAAAAAAGAGTAAAACTCCCTCTCTTTTTTTTTTTTGGCACAGTATTTTATCTATTGACCACATTTCTTATTCAGGCAAATTACATAGATGTGACATATAGACTTTGGTGGGGTTTTCTTCTTTTGTTTTGGGTTTGTGTGTGTTGTGTGTGTGTATTTCACAGCCTGCCAGTTTCTATGACCTATTTGTTTAGTTACTGTCGTTAGGCCAGAGGACTCCTTTCTTGAGGGTGGTTGTAAGAAGCAAAGATGCACTTAAATATAAATATAAACAGAAAAAAATACACAAAACTTGTTCCTTTCCCCTTCCTTTTCCTCTCTCTTTTCTTTATTCAAAGCCACCTTCACTGTTATATTTTATAAGGTGTTTTATTGCTGTGTGCTTGAAAAGGGTAATTTGGAGCTCATAAGTAGCACTAACAACCAATGTTGGGTTTGCTTTTGAATTCTTTTACAGCAGTACCTTTGTTTTCTTACAGTTTTTCCCCAAAAAGTACTTGTGTATGAGACATTTTCAGTTAAAGTGTGCAACAAGCAATTTCTGTTACTGTACAAAAGATCCATAGAGAAAATGAAATAGTCTTAAAATACAATCAGTTTATAATTAACCAAATTCTTTACATTCAGATTTCATTGTAGATTTGCTTTTGTTGTTACTGTGGAAACCCATGACACAAGTTCCATAAGGAATATGTTGTGGTTTTGTTTGCAAAGCATAGTATCACTGTATAGTAACTTATATTGTTTTATTTTTGTTTTAGGTAATGTTCTGTCTTCCAGAAAAAGTAATCAAAATGAACTGCTACTTTGGAGACAGCACTGATGTGCTTGAAGTTGATAGTGTATCTGTCTTACAGCAGGGAGGTTTTACACTTAAATTCTTTGTGCAACAAAGCAACCAACCCTGTGTTAAAGTCTGGCCAATTATATTTAACCTCCTCTTAGCTATTAGGAGTAATCCTCCCTGCAAAAGAAGAGAACGTCATAGCTGAGCAGGTTTACTGCATGCAGAAAATAAACTTATTTTTCCTATGAGTAGTGCCATTTCTCTAGTGGTGTGATAGCATTCCTAACTAAACCTTGATAATCATTGATCTGCTGCTGGAAGAGAACCCCACTTGATACACAAAGAAATAAAAGCTTTCTGTGTGCTTTTTTTGTTTTGGGGTTTTTTGGGGGTTTTTTTAAATATACATCACTGGGAATATACAGATATCAGAAGGTCAAAGTATGCCCTTGTGTAACCATGTATTAAAGACACTGTTATTTATTTATAATACTAACACACTTAAAGAACCCAAGACAGATTAATTAGCTTTAAGGGATTGTGAGGCCATATTTATTACTAATAACAACAAGGAAATCCAGATTATGAATGGCTGTCGTTTTATATGATAGAATTAATGCAGAAGCTAGGGAAAGGCTTACTTGCAAACTTCATGGCTTTGACAATTCTTTTTTTTTTTTTTTATTTTTGCAAATGGAGTAAATGTTGTTCTTCAGCAGTTACTGCTCTTTTGAGGCTTCTCTCTCAAATGATGCTAAAGCACTCCTGTCCCTCTGCATGCTTTAGAGAAATCAATACTGCACTCCTGTGTGGAAGTAATTACTAAAGATTTGGGCTGGGTTGACTACTACTCATTCCTGGAGGAAAAAGGTAGAGCAGCAGCAGTTTGTATTGTTTATTAGCTTCCTTACTGTTCTGTGATCTGTTCTACAGAGTATTTTTTCTTTTAAGATTTTCATCTTATTTGCACTTAATTTTTAATGTTTTACCAAAGATTAGTCATTCAAACTAACCTACTGAAAAGTTTCATAGGTAGGAGCCATCACAGGAGCTCTTAAGCCTCCCACGGCAGGGGCTATTCTGGCTAGTGATCTTATTTTGGATTTAATTCTGGTAGTTGAATGTCAATAAACAGTTCAATGGTTCCTTTAATCCATAAGAGACATGAGAATGTGTAAAAAGAGAAAATAAACAACCAAAAATTACTCTTTTTCCTCCTTTGTTGGCATACTGTTTGTGAACAGATTGGAGTATGCTTTACTATGTTTTAGTTTTGATTTTTTAGTTGTTGTTTGCCCTGCAACTACTTTCTAATTGATGTGAATGTTCACAAATAGCAACTTCTTAAGTCTACTAATCCATCTGTGCAGCAAGTCATCTGCTTGCTAGACTACCATTCACATCATTGGGGGGTTTTGTTGGTCCATAATGGAAAGCAGAACATTCAGTCCGTATTGTAGGATGTGAGCCATGAATACAATCATGATTTGCTTAGATTTGATAGAAAATTCAAGTTTGACTAGATTGAGCTGTAATGTTGATTGTTGTCCAATAGAAATCAACATTCTCTGCACCTTTGGTTGTGAGTGGAGAGGAAAAAAGTTATCTTCTGAAAGGTTTACATTAAGAATTGCTGATAGAGTCTGCCTGGACTGCAAGAACAAGTGGTACATGGACAGTTTGCCTAACAAGCCTGCAGGCAGATTGCTATCAAGCCCTTGATAGTGTGCGTGAAATGATAAAATCATATGGACTTAGGAGTAAATGTGTGTTTGTGTGAGGTCTTTAATAAGCAACTGCTCTAACTGTGATATTTCATACCTTTTTTTTAATTAGATCTTATTGCAGCAAAATTTGTAAGTCTAAAACATTTGAAAAAATGCTTCTTGAAATGAACATTTATTTGAGTCAGAATATAACTTTAAAAAAACAGTAACTTTTGGGTAGACAGCTTACAAATCAAAGCAGACTACCATTGACCTGTCAGTTATGTAGCTGAGCAATAGCTTGTCAGGAGTGTGAAAGCAGTTACTGATAGACACGTTAACCCAGTGCAAGATGGCACAGTGGGACAGTAGGCTGCATGCTCTTACTTATGGCTCTCCGCATCTTGAAGATGACTATTGTGCAAAGACCTCCAGCAACACTGTCTTTTGTAAGGCTGCATGATTCACAGAGATGCCGAATAAGAAGGCTGAAGTGCCTTCATATTGATATTGCCAGTCTGAGTAATCAAATCAAGTTAATTCTTCCATCTAAGGCTTACAATTTTCTTGGATGAAAAATCCTTAAGTTTCTCTTTCAGTGTTCCATGTTTGGCTTCCAAATGCTTCAGCAGTGTCAAGTGTTTTACGCTCAACAGCTGGTGCTTTTGGAGTGTGCTACACACTGAGTCTTCGAATCAGTCAGTGTAAAGCCACATATAATTCATCACTTTCTTCATGTGTTTTTTTTCTCTAGTGCAACTTGCCATCATCCCTTGCAAAACTCTTGTCTTTCCTATTCACATATTGGCTCAGATCAAGTGAAGGACATGGGAAGCCAGGGGAGCTGCTGTCCTTTCATGGTGGATCTACTGGGTATAAATTATTAGTGTTTCCATAATAGCAATATCTAAGACCTGAATCCAAAATTAAGAAAAGCTCACTGCCACTGTTCATTGAAGTGTGCTTAAATACCTTACCCTCTGCTATACATGATTGAGATAACATCCATTTCTGAAGGTGGATGAAGTTGGAAAGGATACCTCTACTTAAAGGCATATACTTCGATCCAATGATTTATTTTAAATACTTCAATCTGAGACACATCTAAGTAGAAAATACTAATTAAGTGATGAAAGAGACATCCTATATTAGAATTTATTATTCTAAAATTCATTGACTTTTTTTCAGAGTTGTGCCTGTTGGCTTCCTCTATTGATGTCAATTCCCACAGCTTCTTTCTGTTTTGATGCTGCTTTTCATAATACATAATTCTATGTGCAAGACTCAGAACATTATTACTTTGAGGGGAAAAACTTGAGCTACTAAATCTGGAAGCAAACTGCTCCAAGATCTCTTGATGCTTCATAAAGATGCCTCTGCCTAATGCAATGGTTATGATTTTCTTAGCTTGAAGTCTGAACCGTGTGAGACATTTCAGTTAATACAACTTGCCTGTACAGGAGAAGCCAAAACAAATCCTTCATAGTGCTGTGTAAGTTAATAAAATCTGCCATGATTACTAAAGACACACAGACAAGGCGTATTTGCCATCTCTGTACTCTGTGCAGTTTTGACATGAAAGCACACACAGTAAGAAGACAATATTGATCAGCATGATAAGCTGAAGTCTCAGCATACAAGCAGTCCAAGCCTTGTGATGTTTTTCCCGGTTTTGAAGGATTTATAATATAGGAAAACTTCAAAGACAAAGATCTCAGCCTAGTATCCGCCTCTACGCAGCCGAAATTATCTGTGTGTCAGTACAGCTGCTCAGACAAGTCCGTGTGACTGTGCTGATCCAGCTGTAGCATGAGACTTTTATTAATGTTTTCATCTTGGCTTGCTCCTGTTTGCAGTCCTAAATCTTAATTCATTCACATTTTGTATGGGAGTATGCTTGTGTTGAAGACATTAAATCATATCGCTGATTAACTTGATTATACTGGAATTGTTGTTCTTGAATAATCTAATGGGTCAAAGAAAAACTTTACAAGCAATATATGTGTTAAAGACCACTTTGTGTTAACTCCTTTAGTAAGCCCAAGGGTTTCTACTGCTGTGTACCTGAGGCAGCAAGACTCGATAATTATCATTGCATTGCTTCTGTTCTACTCTGCACCATCTTGGGTCATTTCTTACCGTGTTAAATAGGTGTCAGACTGAAGGAGAGCACACCTAAATGTGTTAACATGGAAAGGAAATAAATGCTGCTCAGCAGTCAATCATTCCCAAAACTCCTTCCAGTCGAAGTAATTTATGTTCAATACCTTGGTGGCTTCTGTTTAAGAATGTAAGGGTTTGAAATATTGGATCAGACAGCTGGTTCAGGTTTCAAAGGAAAATAAAGCAATAACATCATATAGGTGTTCAATATGTCTTGGGAAATAGAATTAATGTCTTAAAGATCTAATTTATGGCATAAACAGCAATATTTTGGTGACAAGAACTCATTAGGATGGCAACAATAACATGCAAACTGAAATTAGAATGTTAATTACACACATAACACGCTATATTGTGAAACTACTTTATATCTTTGTCCTAATGATAAAAGCAAGGAAAAATAGAATCAGCCCCACACAATGATCTCTAAAATCTGGTGTAATTAACTCACCCCTGAGGCTCAGGGTTGGTATTTCATAGCAAACTTCTTATTTTCCAGGTCACTTTACAGACAACCTGGTTTCTTCAAGCTTCACTTCATGCAGTTTCCATAAATTCAATTTCTGGAAGGGGAAGTACCTTCAGGCAAAAAAAAATATGAAAGACAAAAAATACCCAGCCCAAGGATTTGTCTTAAGCCTTGAGTAACCTCATCTGACTTCATAGCAACCCTGCTTCAAACAGAAAGTTGAATTGATGACCTCACAAGGTCCGTTCTAATCTGAATTAGCCTGTGAATTCATACATTCTTCCACAGAGAGGTACTTAGTGTGAAGAATACATAATCCCAATAATTTCAAGAGGGTCTGTCTCTTCTTTAGGGATGCAGGCAGTGATGGATAGATAGTGGGGACTGGGCTGCTGTAAAACCAAAATATGGGTTTTGTTAATTTTTAAGCCTTCCTCTGTAGCCACCTTTTCACTTACTCTCCAGTGTTTTGGCTTGGGTTCCATTGGTCTTTATCATCAAGACTTCTTAAATTATATGCCATGCAGCAAACTGCCACTGCTGAAGGACATCA
>NW_010300311.1:0-39586 GCF_000700745.2 Antrostomus carolinensis | reverse complement strand
TGTTGCATTTCCTGGGAACTCATGCTTGCCAGCAGACGAGATGACAGTCTTCAAAAGACTAGTGGTATTTCATTGAGCGAGACGGACAATAATACGGCTGTGGGAATCACATTTGTACTCTTCTGCACTTAATTCCTTGAATTTCTGGTCTTGTCTCACAATCTGAGAGCAGATTTAAAGGACCTTGACAAGGAGTGCTAGAGAAAGTATAATCCCTGACATCCTGTATTAATAGTCGCCTGTGTTTGACTTGTGAAAATTGATCACTGAACTTCTGTTTGGGTGTGGAGACTAGAGAACAGCCTGAGTTTGAGCTAAATTAACACCAGACAGTCTTGATCATTGAACTGAGAGTTAGAGGCATGAACCAGGCACAGCACAGAACTACCAGATGCAAACTTTAAGCTAGATGAAAACATTAAGCTGAAGACTTAGAAAATATTTTCTTTTAGAACACAGAGGCTGACTAAAAAGCTTTGAAAGCCTTTGTGGAAGAACTTTAACAGCAGAGTAGATATCTCAAACATAAACTTGTATCAATTTGTGTATACGGGATATCAGGATTAGAGAAATCCTAGAACTTCTCCAAAGGTAAAATTTGCATTTTGAGCTCAGACAGCAGTGAACATGCACTGGAGAAAGACCTTAATGCTGTCAGACCTAGAGTCTTCTTAGCAAAGCTGAAGGAACCCAGATTTACTGTACTTGAAAAAGCTACATGATTTAACAGAGACTGAATTGGACCTGTTCTAGCATTATGGCTTTAATCCCATGCAAGGGGAGGAGGAAAACTTGGCTGGATTTCCATAAAAATGGGAAGCTGTGTACAGTAGCTGCCAACTGTTCACAGATTTTTTTTTCCCCTCAAACCATTATGCTAGAGAAATACTGCCATAATTTAGTAGTAATTTATGTGGGATTATTTACAGAGTTGTTGGTGTTTCTGCATTTTAGCCTTGGTCACAGAGGCCATTGAGAAGATATGTTTTGCTTTCAGCAGAAAGCCAAAAAAGGAACAAACTTGTTTGCCAAACTCTAACATTTAGAAAGAATATTCAACCTATTTTCCTTTTTTGATAACTTTACACATTACATTTAATTGCCTAAATCCTTCTCCTCAGCTGCCTTTGCCAAAAGCTTAGGTCTGAAATGTATTTTGTCAGCTTCAATAAAAGAAGACTCCAAATGTTTTGTTTGTTTGTTTGTTTGTTTGTTTTTTTAATAATGTCAGAATAAAAGGAAAAGCACTAGACAAAAATAAATATTAGAGGTTTTTTCCCCCTCTCTTTCTTTCTTTGTTTCCCAGGTGAAAGTTACTCAACTTTTATAGAGCTGCAGTTTCTGTGTAACAAAGGGTAATGTCATTGTAGTCTTCAGTATAAAGAAAATACTGCTAGCAGAGTGTTTTCTCTGTATCAAGGAGTCAGTTACTACTTAGTTTTCTTTTTAACTGTTTAAAAAAATAAAGCTTTTAAGTAGCACCCATTCACCTTTCTAGAATGTGATTGTAACTTCTACTGCAGAAGGAGAAAAGCTATTACAGAAACATTTTTTCTGTGTCACAAGGTTAAGTATATAAGAGCTTGCCATTGTTTCTCTGTTTTGGTGGAGTTTTGAGCAGCCTGCTTGATTTCTGGGCTCTGTAGGTTCTTTATATTCTCTTCTCCAGCCCTTAGATATCTAGAAATGTCTGAAACCTCTTCTGAAATCACTAACTCCTTTTTCAGATGTGGAGAAAGCTGCTAACGTTGGTTAAACTAGTCTGCCTTGACTGTTGGCTAATCATTGATGCTTAAAAGGGCAGAAAAATCACTAGTTTCCCTGTCCCTGGAGCATGCAGCTTTTCTAAAAACCTTTTGTGGAGTCAGCTGCTGTAGGTACCTTACAGCACAAAAGTGCTGTAAGGTGACGGACAGCATCGGTCAGGATTGCACTAAAAGTTAAAAAAACCCCAAACCAGTAAAAAAACCACCACCACCAATAAAAAAAAAAACCAAACACAAATCAACTCAAGAAATGCACAGACAATATCAAAAAAGTAACCTAATTTACAGCATTTTACTGTTCACTTAAAGGATCCTGTGTTTCTCTGTCTAGATCTGTTAGCTATTTGGGTAGATCTCAAACAAACATGTGTCCCTGTAATTATTTACTTCATTCTTTGATGTGTTTTCCATTAACTGTGAATTTAAGGACAGAACCAACTGTGTTTTAAAATAAATGAACATTTGTATAGCAAAAATTTTCATTAGTATACTCTAATGTATGCATATTTTAGAGTCAATTTTCTGCTTTAAAAATCTTAAAACACCAGGTAAAAGTTCCCAGCTAGGAAGAAGAAATAATTTATTAGCCATTTGTGGCCTCTTCTTATTTTAAATGAATAGAACTTAATTTCATCTAAGACTCTCCTTAATGCATTATTTTAAAACTGTCCTGTAATTAAATGCTTGTTCATGTTTGAGCAATAAAAACCTTAACTGAAGAGGCAGAACCTCTCCCTCGACAATGTGATGTAAAAAGCTTCTGTTGTTGATAAATACTCCCTTTTAAATGCAATACAGTTAAAATTAGTCTCCCTTGTCTTTCTAAAAGCCTCCTTTTTAGTGTCAGCTAACTATGGAAGCACAGGTCTACAATACAGAGCTTCCAGACATAAGTGGGTTTACATGCCCCACCAGTGGGAGCTGCTGCTTTTATCTCCAATCCCAAGGTTAACTGTTGGAAGGCTGCAATGGATGCTTTCCAGCACTGGTTGAAACCTTGTTGTTTGGGGAAATTAAAGCAAAATGAAATGTTTTTGTTTAATCCCAGTTTGGGGCAGGAGGATGATTTGGAAATGTTCATAGCCAGGATTGCAAGTGTAATTGGAAATGGGCTGAGCTTTTCCATTTTTAGTGTGTGTGGTTATTAAAGAGATTGAGAGAGGTTTCAATTACAATGAAGCGGTATTTTCATGGGAAAAGAAGTGTTGGGTCCTAAATAATGTTTTTGTAAGGATCAGCAGATGGAAACTAAAGCCAGGCATATGCCAATTAAAAAAGATTAGACATCCATCACAACTGCTGCAATAAATCCGTCGTTCTCTGCCATGAACTGTCTCTGAACTAAGCTTAAGTATTTTTTTGGAAGATTAACTCTAGCAAAATATGCGTTAAGTTTTAGTCAAATGTAAATAATTGCCCTAGGTCTAAGAGTGATAATTTCCATAAAGCCATTTGATTAGACCTTCTGGGTAGCTGGCTCAGGATGGAGCACGACTGCCTCTGAGGGGGCTGGGAGAGGAGTTAAGGAGTTTTGCACTAGGCAGATGCACAATTCTGAATGAAGAGCATGTTTCGTATTAGATTTGAGTAAAATGTGTATAGAAAGTAGTGATGGGCCTCAGGATGGTCGTGTGTATGTGGAAATAGGTAATCGAAGAGCATTTTTGGGAGGCTGAGCAACATATGTATTGCACGCCATGCAGAAACAGTGTTAGTACAGCTACCAGGCTAATAACTGACTGTGAAAACATCTTGAATATGATGGGAGGTGGGAACATTGCAGCTTCACACTTGTGTAAGCTAATGCAGTCTCCAAAACGGGATGTTTCCCTATCAGCCGTTAATGCTGAAGAGGTTTCATACTGTTCCAGAGACTCTTTTTCCCTTTACGAGTGGTGGTAATTGAACGGCAGGCATTCGAAAGATGCATAAGGAATTTTTACAGATTTATCTGTGAACCAGAACATTTGCTCAGCTCTTAACTTCTGCTGGTTATGTGTTCAGGCTGATTCAGAGTATACATACGACTCACCTCCATAACAGGGCGTAACATCTGCTAGCTTTTCACAGCCTTTGGTTTGACTTCCGTGTCCATAGATCCAAATGTGACAAATCTATTGCTGAACACTCTTCACTGACAATTTATTGATCTTCATTCTCAAAGCTGTGCTCAAGAAACCAGCAGCATAAATGTAATAAAGGATCTTAGGGTGTCTTCTGGGGCAATTCAAATGCTTCTATGCTCACATATAGCAGATAAGGTGCTGTGCCAACACCCATTGTTTTGTTTTTATAAAAATGTATTCTTGTGCTCTGAGTTCCTTGTTATTGTCTTCACTGCTGATAGCACAGGGAAAGAATGGCACATTTACTATAAATCAGCACATGGTGCTGGCTTTCTGTTGAGAGAAATATTGTTTATTAAAGTAGCAGTTGGCAGCACTTACTGGCAACTTTTCTCATCTATTTAAGTGATAAATAGTAGCACCCTTGCTGCATGGCCAAATGCATCTTTGGTTGTGTGCTGGTTTGTTCTTCATATAGGAATAATGTATGGTTTGAGCCACTTACGAATGTGTTGTAATCTGCTATAAAAACCTGATTTCCCAACAGCTGAAGCATATAATTTCTTTTAAGGTTTGTTTCATTGATACTGCACAACTTGTGGGATTAAGTCCTTGTAAAATATGCTTTGTACAGAGAAATCTGATTGTACCCTGAAAATACAAGAAGGCAAAGATATTATCTTGGATAACTCCCACCTACTCACTATTAGTGATGCACCAACTGAAAAGGGTTATTTTTCTGCAGAAACAGTGCAAGGCCTAACCAGGAGAAAGGAAACTTCTGTTGTCTTCAGTGTTCAGAAGATGGTGTTGGGCAATGCATGAAGAGTATAGCAAAACTGAGGGCCAGCTCCAGGTTTTCAGTCCTAGTCCAGTATTTTGAGCACAGGTCCAATTTTTTTGACTATTTGAAGGTAGCTGTCCATCAGTGGAGTTCGCATAAAGGTTTTGCCTTGAGAATTTTCAAAAATCTTTTTCTAATCTAATTTATAACATGTGTGTTACATTGAATTGGGGTGTCAGGAGCACATGAAACATTATGGTTTTCTTCCACACTGAGCAGGAAAAGAAACTGAGCTACATGGTTGATACCAAGCTTAAGAATCTGTCAAATACCTAATTTTCTGAAGAAAACCCCTGGGAAGTATTAATGTAACTGTGAGCTGAAGCTGAGCAATAAAACTTGGATCCTAGTCAAAGCTAAATTATACCGAAAAGTGTTTTGAGATAATTTTGACCTGATGCTTTACTGCAGTGAAAGGCTAGTCAGAAGCTGGACCACAGGGCTGAACCTAGATGTCTTCTCTCACATAAATCTTGGACTTTTTTATCGTTCCTATTTCAAACTATAGTGGTGTCTTGGATTTTTTATGTGCCAGTCAAATTCCTTTCTGGGAACACCTTTGAGTCAAGGGCTCTGCATCTCATCTGCTGAGAGGCAGATTACTTATACCAAGAAAGTAACAGTTAGTTGTGAACAACAGATTGCCATATTCACTCGAGTCTTGCCCTAATAGTCATTAATTATTCTAGTAATTATCTGGCTTAGACAGTAAGTCAGGGATAGGTCTAATGGGATAGTTTTCTGCCTTAGAGGCTTCCTGTACCTCAGGCAGTATATACTGCAGTACTGAGGAAAAGCATCTCTGCAGGTTTTCAGGTCAGAAGAGCTAGATGCTGTATGACTTGCAGCCTGATGGCACTGAGGACCAGGACATAAGGCCTATTGTTAGGTGTGTCAGCAGTAACTAATAAATGCAGGACAGATGTATCCAATTATCTCCTATTTATTGTATTGCCTTAGTGTCCTTAGCTAAAACAATAAAACAAAACCAGCTCTTGACAGCAGCGAGTAGTAGTGTCGTAAGAAAAAAAGTACAAAGATATGCACCAAACAAGCCAAGGATTTTGCTCAAACAAGGGGAAAGAAAAAAAAAAAAGGAAGGAAGCTCATTATTCTTCCACCAAGCAGCTGCTGTGATTGGAAATGAAAAGCCGTCAGTTCGTTTCTGTGCTTAGTTTTTAATGCACCAGTGGGGGAACAGACACACCAGAGTCTGCGAGATTTTTCACTTGATCTTCAAAGGACAGAGGAGTTCTCTGCTGAGCAAGGTAATGCTGCTTCTAATAACAGGTGTGAACCTTGCAAACCTACTGAGAGCCTACTTATTTTCTCTTTAAATTTCCTAGTTTTGGGTTACCCCCCAAACAAATACATCTAAAAACTAGTCCACTCACTTTACTCTCCATCTGCATCCTGCAACATACACGTGTGAGCATCAGACATGCCTGACATTATTGTGAGTTTAATTAAAATGAGGCACACATTGAACTCAGTGATTTGTAGGACTGAGGTTACAGGGCTCTTCTGAGGGACAGAATAAAACATCATCTCTCTAGCCATGAGCACAGGCACACATACTTGCTTCTTTTAGTTTGCACAGCTCAGGAACTGTATATATAGATGCTTGCATATTGCAGCTAGAAGGGTAGCACTATCTGTGATTAAATCACAGGACTGGGAGGTCAGAAGTCTGATGACGTCACCTACTTGTGCCATCTTTGCTGCTTTTAACAGTGTCTTGCTTTACATCTACCACTCAGTGCAGCACGGTGGCTTCTGCAGATGTATGTGTGGCTGAGTGAGACTGGCTTTATATCTTCTCTCGAGGAATACCTCTGGCTTTGTAGGGCTTCAGCAGAGGCTTTTTTGCAATGCACTCACATCTGTATTTTTATTTATCTGTTATCTGGGATGTTTTCTAAACAGTTTGTGAGTTTCAGCACATCACTAGCAATGTCTTTTTTTCCCCCTCCCTCTTCATTTTTTTGGTTCAGCTCAGATATCTAAATAATGCTGAGTTCATAGGCAATTTTTGAGACTTCACCCAGTAACAGTTTTCAGTTCTATTCTATTTTTCTAAATACAATAGGGTGGAAAATATGCCATTGATTTTCTGTAATTTTACTGCTTTAATTACCAGTAGGTGTGTGAAGAGGTAGAGAACAAAGAAAGAAAACTATCTGAGAGACCTCACGTGGCAAGAAGAGACCTGTCAGGGGAAGCTGGAAAATGCAGGGGGAAAAAAGGGGAGAGTGCTAATAACAACTTTGACATTGATCATCTGTTCAAACTACTTAGAGAACTCACAGTACAGTTGGTTTTGTTTCAATAGCAGCACGGTAGGACCTTTAGTGTCCTCATTATACAGCTATTATTATAAGGTGCAAGTGTACAAAAATAGGGGGCATCTGCCAGAATAATTTTTTTGCTGTCACTGATGTGTCTTGCTTCCCTCTCTCCCATTCCCCAGCTGCTGTGGTTACCATCACTAACTAGGCTTTGTAACTAGTGAGGAGGCTGGGGGACGTGCCGCTTGTCTGGCTTTGGCAGAGGCAGGCTCTAATTGCTTGGATAACTGAAGAGGGAACTAGGAGGGATGGTTAGTATTTGTAGACAAGGTGAAAAGTCGTAAGCAGATTTTCTGTCAATGTTAATGATCATTGAAAGAGAGAATCAGTTGCATCCATTCACATCAAAGTGTGGCTGTCAAAGACTTTGTACTGGTCTTCTACTTGTTGTGTAGGAGTGCTGATCTTTGTGGTTGATTCAGAAGTTTTGCTTTTAGATAAACTAAAGGCTTAATGAGACACCTGTATAACAAATTTTTCACAGTGACACTATTAAATTTTCAGAGCACTGAGTCCAGTCCCATTTACAGATGTTATCTATGTGGGTGGAAATGGCTGCACATGGATAGCAGTGTGCTTTCCTGCTTAGACCAACAACATCTATTAGGTCTGCTTGCATAATGTTTGTTAGAGACACACCATAAATGCTTTTTTGGTCAATATTCCATGTCTGTAAGAGGATGAGCTGAAGGAGATTAGCTAGCAAATAATCACCCACTGACATACTTGAGTTATGTGGAACAAAATTAATTGAGAAAGTTAGTTTGAGCCTGCAACAACCACACACAACTCCTTGGAAACGAGAGCATCAGATTGGCTGCTGGCTAGTGGGAGTCCTTTGGGAGGAAGCAACTATTAATGAACATTGTATTGATTACTAGCTATGGATTTTTTGCTCGGTATCATGCTTTATTTACGCCTCTCTTACAGTTTCCCAGTCAGCCAAATTATGATCATACCAAACTCTCAGTCATAAGCATTACAGAAATGGAGGACTAGTAGAAAATAGCATAATTGTTTTATGCAGTGGATTAGGAAAAGGTTTTGTTATTTGAAGTACCAGTGGAGGTACAGAATTCTATGTTATCTTACAGAAAAGCCTTTGCGATAGGTGTAATCTGTTTCTTTGTATGCATTATACATTCATATAACAGTGACATTTCTTATGTATGAATTGCCTGAAAATATGCTGATTATAGCAGCATGTTTATCTGCAACAAAATATTCTTCTATGCCTGTGGGTTACACATTAAATGACTTAAATAGAGAAGACAGATTAATCCAGAAACTCACAGAGATTAACACCATAACATGGATGAGACAGTATTTATATGGTGCAGTGCTACTATGACTCTCTTTCACAACTGTGGTCTTTCTGTTACTGCTTTTACACCTCCAGCTTGATTATCGTGTTAGCAATTCTACAACAGGGGCAGAAGTTGGTGATAATTCATGCCAGTTTTTTGGAGTAGTTTGAAGCTGTCTGAGTTATATATATTAAGAACCAAATCCTGATTTCATTAAAGTTGATGGCAAAATTCCCATTAATTTAAGTGGGATCGGAATTCTGGTTCCAAATAGGAAATGAGTTGTCCTGAGTGTATGTACTATAAATATGCAAAGCACCTCTGAGTAACTCAAATGACATAGGATTGCAAATAAAATACCTTTTTAATATCTCACAAAAATTACTTGAGTAATATACTTTCTAAATAACATCTATTGATGATCCTTCTTTCAGAAGTGCTTGCTGGTTTTTTTTTTTTCTTTCTACTGTATATTAGGTTAAATAACCTTGATGTGATGACAGTCTAATCACAATTCCTTCCAAATAAATGGCTTGAAAATCCAAAGTATATTTACTCTCATTAAGGGTGACCACATGGAAAAAAAATTACCATCCTATGTAATGAAGCTGTCAGTGATGTCATAGGGAAGGTGGATGCTGCGAATCAATACAAGTTGTTCTGCTTGTCAGCATTCAGGAAACAAGTATGTTAAAACCTGGCAGTGAAATCTTAAAATATAGACAGAAATTAATTGAATTTTAAAACTATTAATTTCATTTCCCTGACTTGCAGTAACTTGATTTAGCTAGATTTGTACCGAACCTATTACTAGCTGCAGAGAGCAGAACTATTGAACAGGCACACAGAGGGTCACAGACTAACACAAATAGGAACAAAACTGACATTTCATTAATGCACTTAAACTTCACAGCTCCCCCAGAGTCAGTGGTAGATCTGCTCTACTTCTAGGTGCCTGCTTTATGTACAGAGTAATTATCAGGTGAGCTGTTCACATCCGTATATAGTACTCGAATGAAAAAGATCCAGAAAAGTGTCACCAAAAATATTCACGTAAGTTTTGTAGCATTTACTTTTGTAGCTTTGTTTCTGTAAAGTGAATTTCCTCTCTTGCTGCCCTTTGGCTTCATAGCTTCTTCCTGGGCAAGGTATGGAGTGATTTTTCAACAGCAAAAGGAAGGATGTCATATTTGAGTGCAGCAAACAAATTTCTCTGAGTTACTTCCCCCCCGCCTCCCACCCAAGAAAAAAACCCACTTGAATTACATCCTTGGAATAATTGTTCTTGGAATAACTGAGCAAAAATAGCAAGATGAGACCAACAAATAAATATTGTGGTCCCTGTAGCTGGAGTCCTTTTTCCCCCAAAACCCCCTGTTTGTTTCTTGCGTCTTGTACATATGAAAGTGGTCAGTTGGATTTATACCTTCATCTGCTGTTAATTAGGTGATATCTCTACTCTCTCTCTCACTTGCCTGTTTGGTATTATAATAAAATGCACAAACTGCTATGCTGTGGATCAGCAGTGTTGACTTACCTATTGTATCCTCCTAGGACTGTAACTTCAAAAGCCACAGTTTAAAAAATAAGAGCCGTTGAGAAAACAGGAGAGCTGGTTGAGATTGCAGAGTGCCTTGTAACAAAAGCAGCAGGATCAGGACTGTGCCTGTCCCCTCAGACACTCATTATTTGTTTCTAGATGACAAATTGTGGACCCACGGTAACACTTTACCCTTTAGTTTGAGGTGCAAACAAATGGCTATTTTACAAGTGTTTTGTCTGAGCTCAGATAAAAATGTTAGTAAATAGTCCTTTATTTGCAGGAGTGATTAATGTTTTCAGCTTTGGAGCAGCGTTTGTGTTATAATCACTATGGTGCAGTTTTGATGGTGAAATCTTTGTGCCCTATGCCAAGGTGATGCTTATAAAAAACAACAAACAAAGAAATAAACAGGCATGTGAAAACATGGAGGGGAGAATATAGTGGCTAAGACTCTCTGTTATTTCTTTGCCATGGTGGGGGAAAGAGATCAGGACCACTAAAATGGAATTGTGATACTTAGCAGTTACATAGTCAAAGGACTTAATAAGCTTTAGCTGAGCCTATTCACAGGGGAGAAGCTATTGTGAAGCAGACTGAGATGAATTGGAGTATAAACACTTTCCTACCCTACTGCACTGGAATGCTTTTCCACTGGATGGCATCTGCAAGCATAGCCTGCTTCTGCAACTGATCTGGACAAAGAGTGTGTAGGAACACCTGAGCATCTGAATAGCCCTTTCCTTATCCATATCTTATCATGAGACCTGTGTTAAATCCACATAGCTGTGTGGGTTTTCTCTGTAGAAAGACTACAGAAATAAGGGCACTTCTTCAAGTTAAAAAAAAAAAAAAAAAGGCAAGAAAGCAGAAAGCCAAAGGCAAGGAGATGACTGAGACTCCTTTCACTCATTTTTGCAGTGCCACTCCAGAAGGGAAAAAGCCTTGAAGATCATCAGGGGCAGGCTTGGCTTCTAATTCCCATATTCAGTAACACTTCTGAAGAGATGGACTAGCTTACAACTAGCAATTGAACTTTGAGGCTTCTCAAAACACTTTGTGCACTTTAAGAATATAGATGTGATGACCTAGCTATCAAACCTCTGTCACTTGTCAAGCAAAGCCTGACAGCTACTTAGCTGCTATTAGAGTACTACCAAAGTGCCATATAGCAGCTACCACAGCTGCTTACATACAAAAGAAAAGTGGAAAGATAAGTAGCAGGTAAATTTTTTAATTAGAAATTTAAGATCATGCTAGAAGGAAGTTATACATTATGATGAACTTAAATGTCACTGTATGAGCTGTATATACATCTATATAAATCTCTTAATGGAGTACCTGGCTTGATGGATCTACTATTGGTAAAAGTAATTTGAGATCCTTAATGGGCATCCCTAGTACCCCATTCAATGGGAAACAGCATCGTTAGCACAACATACAGAATAACCAGACTTGGATGGCAAGCAATTTTACCAGCTATCATGAGTTATCAACTACAGAAAGTGCTTTAGGTGTATTGTAGGAGTCTCCTAATGATACAGTGGTATTGTCTAACTCTGCTTAGTGGGGATTTCTGGGTGATTTCTTACCCTCAGTAGTAGGCTGCATGGTTTAGACAAATCAGTCTGTGATTTTTAGAGAGGGATTTTTTTTTCTCCCTTGTTGTCAGTTTATATACCTTTTTAAACAGACACATTTGTAACCAGGCAATTATCATTTTGGCATTATGGTTAAATGGAAAAGAGAATTGTATACAAATGACAGCACTATGTATGTTTCACTGTTGCTGAACCTAAACAATATGCTTTTCATCTCATAACCATATCCATCTGTAATCTTCCCTCCCCTGTCTCTAGAGCGACAGCAGCAGAGCAGCTGCTTGCTCACATGTGGAGAGCATATTGCAAGACACCTAAGTTGTATTCAAACCATGAGATGATGTGCTACTTATGAAGCAAAGGATTCCTTGGGCTGAAGGTGTGCTGAAGACTCTTGTGTAACAGGAGACAGCACAGCATCAATAGGAAGTTTAGATTGGGTTTATTTTTTTAATGAGTAGTTATTTTACACTCGTGACCTATTTATACTTAGATGGCAGCATATCTGAACAAAAACATGCCATCAGCTAATCATAATCCCCTACAAAACTAGGAGGCTTACAAGCACACACTTAATAGCTAAAGGACTTTCATCAAATGGAATAAGCCAAGAGCCAAACTAGAAACTCTTATTCCCTATTTTGATCTGAATTGTCACAGTTCTGACCTCACAGAGCAAGGACTAAACTGCAGCAACGCAGGTAACACACCTGATCTAACTATTTAGCTTATTTAGGCAATATAAAGTGAAGATACTGTGGGAATAACTCCAGGAACTAGCTTGAACTGATGTGTGTGCTGTCTGCATCTGCTGTGATGTTTACCTGGAATATCTGGACAGCAGTCACACCCTCCATGATGGTGTTTGATGAGGTTGATGACTGTTCTTCTCTGGTAAGTTCCAGGGATGCTTCCACCCTGTAACACTCCTTACTCAGTATGACCTCCTAGCCTACTGCTTGAGTGCCTGAAGGTTGCGTGATATGGTACAGAGATGCTGAAAGACCCAGTTCACAGCAGTTTCACAAGAACTGCTGCTTCTGGGTAGATTCCTCTGCTGTGAGCCCCCTGTTCTCACCTACTAACCCTGATGCAGTGCTTTGGGGTGCCAGGCTGGTATTTCTACATGCTACTCTTCTGGGCTGCACAGGCTGGTTTCCGAGATCTACCTCAGTGGTCGTTGCAGAACCAGAGTGGTGTGGGCCTCAGAGGAACAGAGCTTTTTACTATGTCTTGAAGTGGTAAGTGGATTTTAAATTTAGCAGAACAATTCTCACTTTTCCTCATTTTTAGGAGCAGTTGGAGTGATAGGGGCAGCGAGGTATTAGCCTTCCTTTTGACGCTTTGGCTTTTATCAGGTTCTCTTGGGAACTAACAACTATAGGGAGGCAGTTGTTATAGCCAATGATGGTTATAAATCAGTTCCCAAAGGGGTGAGGTATGCAGAAATTATTTCCCTGCTATGTTTATCTCTTTTCTGCTTCATTTGAATTAGAGAAATGCAGGAGCTCTAAGGAATTATATAGATTTTCACGGTCATCAAGAAGGTCAGAGAGAAATTACTTATCCTCCTGTTATGAGTAATCACTTCAAATGAGAAACCCAGTCATTTCAACACTGGCACCTTAAACCAGAGAGTGCGCAGATTGCCATGTAGTGTTCTTCCTATCCATACATCCTGTTGATAGATATAGCCCATAAAGAAAGAAGGGTGCTAGAACTGTCATATTGTTTAGACCTCTAGATCAATATCGTGTTCAATAGCAGATGGTATGGAAGAAAGGTACAAGAAATTGAGTGTAACAGTTGGGCATGGAATAACCTGGATCAAGAGATCAACTCATATCAGTTATGATTGGTTTTTTTTTCACTCAGAGACAGATGAACTAATTCTCCCTCCAAAACTCATTTAAGGAGGAGATAGGTTTAATTTTATTCTCTGTTTTGTAATGCATGATGTTATCTGAGCATATATTTAGTTACAAGAACATCCAGAGCAGCATTTTACAATCCCGCTGAGCTTTTCCTCTATTCCCTTTTTTTTTTTAAAAAAAAACCAACAAAAAAACCCAAAAAACAAACAAACCCCACACTTTTCTAATTAGTAGAGCTATTTATAACATGTGGGAGAGGGGTGTAAAAAACTAAAACAAAACACAACTCCCCCAACCCTCCCCCCCAAAACAACAAGGTGTTGTGTACTAGAGAAAAATATGTTGTTTCAAGTTTTGTTTTTTAAATGAAATGTTCAAACAAGCTCCCATGACATTTGGATGTATAATCACTTATGCTAAATTTCCCAAAGCTTTGAAATTCCTGCTTTCCTGCTCCTTTAATATTTGTGAATAACACTCTCTCATCGTGCTGGAACAGTGTAGATGAAGAGCCACAGACCCTTTATCCTCTCCGCTCCCTCCCTACCCTTGGTAAATGCCAAGTGTGTTTGTTTCAGCTACTTTGGAGAAGACATCTCAGTCAAGTATATGGTCTAGTTGTAACATCACCAAGGCTCACTCCCCGTGTTCTGAAGGTTACAGTCTTTACTCCTCTCCTGTCTTTCCCATCCAAGGACATTGAGGGAAATTGGTGTTTCTGTCATGTCCCAGGCGGTTTACAGAGCTGGGAATGGACCCAGATTTCTTGACATCAAGCGCAGTGTGGTCCCTGCTGCGCTACCTTTTGTGTAGTATGTGATGTGAATGGACCTTTAGTTTACTTCACACAGTTACCTCTGCAATCAACTTAGTGAGCGGAACGTGCTTGTTGGATTTGTGTATTTACTTATTTCAATCTTCTATAGATATGTCTATGTAATGAAAACTCAATAAAATTTTAATGGTTTTTAAAGAAATAACGGACAACAAACCTATCCTTTCATCATCAGATCGTTATCTCATTGCGGGCAGGTCATGCCAGGGTGTCACTGGCCCAGAATCTAAACAGTGTCTAACCAGGGGAAGTCATTCTTCAAACACGAATCCCAGAATGAGCTATTGCATTATATAAGATCTATGAATTATTTATCAGGTCTGATTTAACATTCATCCTGCCATGGAGGCTAAAGCCAGCCATATATTTGCTGGTAAAAATAACAATTTGCATTGCAGTGGATAATAATGCAAATTGTTATTTTATACTTAACTGGCAATATCATTACCATGAGAACTTTACATACAGATAGAAATTGTACCACTTCACACTTTGAAGTCCTCTGAGACCCAATAGTCATTCTTGTAAAGTTGTTTTACATATGTATATATGTTTGTTTGTGTGTGTTTTTATATGTATCTACACAGTCATATGCAGCAGAAACTCTACCTTTGGATTTTGAATAATGCCAGAGAAGTAAAATAAAAGGACTGTGCAAATAACAATATATTCAAGGAGTTAGTATTGCATTACAGTTTTGGCTGTATGCTAAGCAATCCTTCATGTCTGCTTCTCTTTCTTTCTCCATTCATTTTTCAACATGACTTTTCCTTATGCAGTACACAGTGTGCATTCAGTATCTCCTTTTTTTTTTTTTTCCAGCTGCAAATGTTACAAATTATATTCTTTGACTTTTTCCCTTTGTTTTTGCATAGCAGTTGAATACATTGACTCCTGAGGATAATAACCTACACTGGCCATCTCTGCTCAGAATACTGAATGTATAAATCAATATAATTGACTGGTGGTATTAATTATTTCAGCAAATTTTCCCAGCCTGGTGTTGCATCTTTCATTCAATTACATATTATTTAGTCCCCCATAGTTATGTAGGACAGCAGCAATATGGGTTATGTAACGTAAATTACAAGTTCTTTTTACTTTCAAAGTAATTAGTGCTTCCTTCCTACAGTATAAAGGGTCAAATCCTCACCCTTAGGCTGACTGCAGAAGAAATAAAGGCATTTCAGTTGCATTGCAGCTCTCTGAATGTTGGTCCATTGACTGGAATGGAGCTTTTCCAGTTTTGGTCTGTTTAATCATTTTATGGAACCAAAGGGCAATAAAATTAACTCTGCAGTTTGCCCATCTGGCCTGTGTAGCCTACATCCTTTTCCTCAGCACCTCTAGAAAACTTGTAAAAGTCCTTGAAACAAAAGTCTGAAATAGAGCAAAAGAGCAAGCCCTCACTAGACCTGGGTGGAGGTGAGGAAAAGTGTCAATGTTGACTGTAAAAGGCAATATATTTAATTTTAAAGCCAGATGGAGTTTATCCAAGATCCTTAAACACATATGATAGGACTTAAAAAAGAAAATGACTGGCAAATATGGTTGACCAAGGTCTCCATTTTGTTGTGTGGTGAATAATGATGGTGAGGGAGATCATTGCAGTTATTCATGATGATTTTCCCTTGTGTTCAAAGCAAAATTCTACTTTTTGTAGCATTCACTGAGATTTTGTTTTCTTTGACTTTGTGTGGAAAGCTTTGTTTGCAGGATGTGCTGCAAAACAAAAAACTACTAGCACTCCAATGCAAAACTGGTGTGAACTCCTGCTCACGGTCCTTCTGGGCTCTGGACATGCAAGCCAGAACAGCTTGCACAGACATCGTTTTTCTTGGCACAGTTAATGTTCTGAGCTGGATCTAGTTTGCTCTTATTAGCTTTCAGCCATCAGAGATACAAACATTGCTGTTTATGCACTGTCAGAAGCAGATGTTTATCTTTGTGCATAATGGAGAGACTTTCCTATGGAGAAATAGAAATGTTTCTAAGGAGAGGCAATTGTCACAAGGGCAGGAAGGATTACATTTACTAGTTCATGCTGCTTATCTTGATCTATTTTGTATGTTTGAAGCAGTAGAAAATAATTTTTGATCACTGTGGGTAGCAGAAAATAGATCTATGTCCCCTTTGTCACAGGTACAAGGTGCTTTAATCAGTTGAGACCTTGCTCTGTGAAGTGAAATCCAGTATGTCCAGCCCTTATCACTTGCATGTACAGGCTTGCTTACATGGACAAACCATTTCTGTCACTGAATGTTTTTGTGGGTCTGGACATGAGATTGAAGAGTAGTAGAGCTCTCTTTCTTTCTAGCAGGTGTATCCAATGCTGCTGTGTACAGGGCCTCCTGGGTTTGCTGTAGAGCAAATCAGCTCCTCCTTGGAGCTTCTGCAGTCTGCCCATCCTAATGCAACCACTCCTGCTTCCCTTTACTTACCCCTCCTCTTACTTACCACACTGAACTACTGAGTAGATAGGACAGGCTAAAAGTGGGAGCACAGAGAGACTAGAAGAGGAGCAGGCAGGCAGAGGAAGCCCTCCAGGGACTTAATAGTTGCAAGAACCCAAAGAACTGATGTCCATAATGACAACACGTTTCAGGAGCCAGGTTTGGGTCCTGTACACGCAGTGTACTTGTAGTTTACAGCTCTTGAGGGATTGGCTCCCCAGGTTATTGGATATCCCCAGGGCCTATGCAGACTATTCAAATCCACATTTAGGGTTTCAGAAGGAAGCTAGAAAATGGTAAAGATCAGTCTGAGGCATGCATGAGACCTAAAATTTAACATTAATGGGCCTTTATGTATGAAAAAGAGTAGGACCACTCTTGCATGAAAATTCAGCTTCTCTCTGCTGTTGTTCATTTGGAAGTACCTGCCACTGTGCTCGTGCACTGTGCATATCCACTAAAGCAGTGCTTCATAACCACCAATCAGATTGCTTTTGTTCTCTTCACAATTTGCTATACCTTTATCTTTTTTTTTATTTTTATTTTTTTATCCTTTACCATTGTGCTAAGCCTAATGTTATCATGGGAAAACTTTAGAGGAGTCACAGATGTGTTATTATGAATTTAGCCCTATACTTTTCACTTCAGATCAAAGATATGTCACGAAAAGCACTGCCGATGCAGCTTGTGTCCCAGAGGACTTATTGTTATTGTCGAGGCTATAAGCAGGGGGATTATGATGGGACATTTGATGTGATATCCTGATATGATTTGCCCACATTCCTGGGCTGTGTGCAGCTCTTGAGGAAGCCAGATATCTTCAGTGGTTTCAATAAAGGAAAAAAACTTCTTCAAATTTCCCACATTGTTATTCTATGCAATTGCTCGTTATGGTAGAAATAGAACTCTTGTTAATTAAAATGGGTACTAGCAATTAAATTAAATAATGCCTTAAAATGCCCAGCTTTGCATAATGCTCAATAATGGCTGTTTCTGCAGAGGATACTTTCTCATGTGTATATATTATTCTAAGATTATTATTACATGATTCCCTCTGTTTCAGAGCACTGAATTCTTCAAGGGCTTGACCAGAACCTCAGCCTCCTAATGAGATAGGTAGTAGCAGGAGGGGAGGAGAGAAGGAAAAAGAAAATAGTCAGCAAGCTGAACAATATGGAAAATAAAACTGAGAGGATCACATCCTTAGATTACTGAATAACCAGCTAATTTCAGTTTTTATTAAGGCCCATTTAATCTATGAGTCAAGGATATATAGAACATTTTTCTTGATTTTTGTGCTTTATTATTCGTAAAATAGCTAAAGTCTTTCTCCATTATTTCTGAACTATTATGGTGAGGTATAAAGCACCAGAACATTAGATAACATCTGTACCAGTATATTTAGAAGTCTTGTAGTAATTCTTATGTTATTTCAGATTAGAATCCAGATGGGTATCTGCTACTGAAACATATTTTAAGTGGCAAAACTAAAGTCCATGCAATACTCACTGCAGAAGGGAGTACATAGTCAAGCATATCTTGGTGTCTCCTTCGGTTGTTTCAGAAGTTGCCCATCAAAATATGTCCTTCTAGTACTGAATAAAATGAGATTCCTCTCATCTTTTCAACACACAAAAGGAAGCACAGAGTTAGATACAAAATACAGCTTCACTTGAAATATCAGCTTACAAAAGAACCATCTATAACTACTTTTTTTTTTAACCTGTCTTCCAACATTCACCTTAGGACTAGACAGTCACTGTGGGTTACCTCAGGTGCTTAACAGTGACAGACAGTTCACTGGCCAAATTCTGCTCTGTAATCTCCTTGAATTTCTCACTAACTGTTGATGGTGTAAATTTGGCATGACATTTATGTTTTTATTTCAAGAACTCCACTAACACTAGGAAACAAAACTGCTGTTCATGCCAAGTTCTCATCTGACTTTGTACAATTGTCACATAGCCTATAGGTCAGAAGATACTTTGCCAGATTTGAACTGAATTTGTGGAAGAAAATAAATCTGAAACCTAGGAGTGTACATTTTTTTTTCAGTGGCTTCCTAACCTAGACCAGCATTATAAGATGGGGTGAAGTTACTTATTTCTGGACCTTTTCCTGATGGACCAAATGATCTGTGTTCTGGGGTTTATGGTCATATTTTTTATATGGAATTCTGAGTATAGAGAAATCAGATCCACATCTGCATTTGACTTCTTCAGTTTGTATTGTTTCCACCTCCCTTTCCAATTGTATTTGTCCTGTAATATACTGTGTTGTGCCTTCCACTTGACTGCCACGTGGAACTGAATCCAAGTGAATTTTTTCATATTGCTCTGGAAACAGAGCCAGCTGCTGCCACATTCATCATGAACAACTTGGCAGTTAGAAAGCCCAGCTAGAAGCAGCAGTTATAGTGGGTTTCTGTGGACCCTATTTTAAGTATTTTGTTTTGTTTCTCTTCTAAATGGCATCACAAGTAGGCACAAAGTAGAGCAGATTGTGCTGATACTTGCAGTTATAACCTCCTGGGACTACTAGTGTTTCTGTCTTTGGAGATCTGTCCTGAGAGATGAACTGCCCAGCTGGAGTCTCCATGCTCCTGTTCAAAGCAAGTTTCAGCTCCTGCTCTGAACACTATTTATTTCAGGAAGGAAAGGACAGGGGTTTTTTACTAGATTTATCTGACAGAGAGTCTTCTCTTGATTTAGACCACAAAGATGAATTCACAGACATAGCAGCATTTTGCAGAGCTGCACAGCAGAAAGCAGCTGTCACCTAAGGAAGCGATCAGAAAGCAAACCCCATCCTTCTGAAGTGTCTTTGCTTTCTGTAAAACAAGATTTTTCTGACTGCTTTCTTATGCCTTCACTTGCCCAAATTTTCCTTCTCTGTGCTCACTCTTGAGCTACTGTAATCACAAGCACAACTTTCATCAACTTCACCAAATGAAGGATCAGGCCCATGAAACTCCTGTCATTAAGGGGTACAGTGTGCTTGCATACAGTAATTGGTCTGTGTGAAAGGAATTGTTGAGCCAAGCAATGGGCTCAGTCCTTTTAATCCCAGTCATATGGTGTTAGTGGAGAAAGAGACAGAAGCATAAGACACATCAGCCTGGGATCTCGTTTCATTTGCAGCTCCAGGGTAGGGAATGCCAAATGAATTGTAATGAGGGAAGGTTTCTAGCAGCAGCGATCAGCATGTGACTGGTTTTGTGGCTGGCATCTTCTTGGCTGCTCTGTAGATTCCACTTTCTGTACAGTTGCTGGAGAGCTGTGAAGCTATCTGTAGGTGACTGTGAATTTACTGCTGCACCATTACCATTTATTTTTTGGATGTGTCTTTTTTTAATTTTCTATGCCAAAAACACTTGCATCATCCTGTCTAGGAATGCTTTATGGTAAAAGCAGCCAGTTCTTCCTCTGCTTACAGATATATTTGCTATAAAAGTGCATTTAGTATACCTTAAACATCTGTAAGCTGATTAAAATGGTATCGTTTTCATTGCCTGGTTTGTAAATGCCACAGCAGATCTGGTACATATTCCCTGAGCTTACCCAGGGAACTGGTGGAATTACCATCCCTGAAGTTATTTAGAAGATGTGTAGATGCAGTGCTTAGGGACATGGTTTAGTGTGGGTTAACCTTGGCAGGGTTAGGTTTACGGTTGGACTTGATCTTAAAGGTCTTTTCCAACCTAAATGATTCTATGAATTCTATAAATTTGTATTGGATACTGCACAGGAAAAGCTCAGCACAATTTACATCGTGAGGGCAATGGCACCCTGTTATTCCCCTAGAACCTCACTGCTTTAATGCTGAAGAGATGAGTAGCATAAAGGCTATGACTGTAGGTCACTATGGGCAGGGTTTCAAAGAAAGGGATGGAAGGTGTAGGGGGAATTGCTGGATGTTGTAAAGAGAGCGGGAGTAAGATGTGGTGATGACCATCTCAAGACCAAAGCAAACTGAAGGGAAGGAGAGAGTGGTGAGTGCCAGTTTTTCAAGTGAGGGTTGGCTGCAGGAAATGTGGGAATGGCAGTGCTAGTAGAGATGGCATAGCCTTCTGTTTACTTGAAAGCTGTGCTGTGCTCAACAGCTGCTTTCCCAACACTAATTTCTTTCACCTCCACTAAGCTGCAGTGTATTTGTCTGGCTTTTGGAAAGGACTGGGACATGACTTCTCCTTTGAGAAAGATCCATTTTATTCTTGGCTATGTGATGCCAAATCTTTATGCTAGTGTCCTGTCTGATGAGCACCATTGCATCCTTCAGAAAGTGTGCTAGCATTTCTGGAAGTGAAAGCTAAGCTGCATCCAAGCACCTCTTCTGGCAGAGGTAAGAGAGGGCAACACTTGGCTGGCAGCACAGAACAGCTCTGCGGTGAGCAATCATTACAGAGATGTGCTCATTACTGCAAATCTTGGAGATGATTTTGCTCCCTTTTGCTTCTCTGTTTTTCATCACCAGATGAGAACTCAGCTTCTCAAAGGAGAATGTGAATATCGGGTCCATGCATTTGTGCCTCGAGTCCCCTAGTGAGCAGCTAGTTGAAAGCTGTGTGTGCTGAGCAAGGGGTCTGACACTGCCTGGCAGGACAGGAACTGGGGAGAGATGTAATCTCCTTTCTCTCAGTGGAGGCTGTAATTTGGGTCTTACTGCCTGTTAGCTGCCAGTTTTTGTTAGGCCTAGAGGCATTCACTTAGAGACTTTTCCTCTGCCAATTTTGTTTGAAACCAGTCAACAGGCTCAGAAATGAGGTGGAAGGAGTATTAATGGCACATGAATAGAATCATAGAATGTACTGGGTTGGAAGGGACCTTCAAAGCCCATCTAGTCCAACCCCCCTGCAGTGAGCAGGGACATCTTTAATAAAGCAGGTTGCTCAGAGCCCCATCAAGCTTGACCTTGAATATCTCCAGGGATGGGGCCTCCACTGCCTCTCTGGGCAACCTGTTCCAATGATCTACCACCCTCATATTAAAGAACTTTTTCCTAATATTCAACCTAAATCTACCCTTTTCTAGTTTAAAATCATTACCCCTTGTCCTATCGCTACATGCCCTTGTGAACAGTCAGGCAGATGGCACAACTGTATGTGTTTCATTTCCTGTGGGAAAACAAACATAGTTTTCCATCAGAAATGTACAGTTTTGAAACATTTAATGGGAAGTCATTCAAAGCAGATTCTGTAAACTGCAGAAACTTCAATGCAATGCCTTAATCTTTGTGCATAGTTAAGTCATGTGTGAATAATAAATATACTGAAAACCCCTTGTATTGTAAGTGACTCACATTTTGCTAAATTTAGCATTGCCCCTGTGCTGACATTCCCTTTCTGTGAAATGAGACTAACACTGCCTCTTTCCTTCTGTCAGCATTGTAGATTTAACTTCACAAAAATCCTGTAAGAACTGCTGCTGAAAAGCTGACAAGGAAACAGAATTTTGTTTTCAAAGTAGGGTTTACCTATGATGCAGGAAGAAGCATCAAACTGAATGCTGATGCCCATTCTGTGCACTGAATGAGGCTGGAGTCTGTGGAAAACCAGTATGTGGTCACCTAACTCAAGGCACTGACATAATGCATTCATATAAGATGGTTTAACTAAGGTTGCATAAATAACATTGGTTCTGGCATTTCCCAATGCCCGAGTGCTTGGCTTTTTTTGCTTTAATAACACTCTTGCAAGCTCCTTTGCATGTATGTCTGTTTAACAGCTAACTTCTCTCCCTACTGAAGTGCCTTTCTCTACAAGAAGTACAGGGACATGCTCTGGGTAATACAGAAGGTCAGCAGAAATGATCTGATTTTGGTTAGCATTTCCATCTCTCTCTTTCATTTCCCCTGTATGATTTTCCATTGTGCCTGAAGTTAATATGTGCTCTGTGATAGATTTTTTTTTTTTTCTCCCTTTTCCAGGAAGTGGCCCTTTTCACTGTTAATTTAAAAGGATATATTTTTCCTGTGTCAGCATCACACCGAGAGCTTGAGCTTTAAATACAGCCCATCACATGATCTAATCGGGCAAAAGCTTTTAAATCAATAGGTGATCAATAGGAGAGAAAAATGGAATTTGTTTAACCCATCTGTGAAATATCTACCTGACCATAAAGCTGTTCCAAATCCAAAATTTCACTGGAACAGTCATGCAAACATCTCTGCAAAAGTACTAGGAATTCCACCTCTCTTGTGCTTCCTTATACCCAACACACTGGGAGCAGAAGCTGTGAGCAGTTCTTTTGCACTTTGTGGTTGGAAGTGGTTTGACACTGCATTGGTACAATAAAAATATCTGAGAAACTGGATGCCAAAGATATACAGCTGGTCTGTATAATTTTATTTTTTTTTTAACTACACAGATCATAGATTTTTATCGATTTCAGGAATGAATAACTCAGTATCCCACTTTGCTTCTTTTATGTCGACAGTTTGCTCACATCATGAGACAACATTTCCAAAATGCTGTGATAGAATCAGTCTTTGGTAACATTCTCCTAACTGACTTTGACAAATGGCATGTCATCATGAAAACATATACTTGACAATTCGTTGATGTATCTGGAATACCACCAAATGTGTCTGCTCTTCCATGAGAGCTTAGATCTCCTTGGGACTAGCAAGCCTCATCAACTTTTTAAACCTGAGTTTTGGAGATCAGCTTACCATGAAAGGAAAGATAAATAATGTACAGGTCTGACACAGGAAGTTCTTTTCTTGTTCTCATTTGGCCATTGACATGTGACAAGGATATGTTGAGAACACAGGATTTCTTGCAAATCAATTGACTTACCCGTGAGTGAGGCCTGGATGGAGGAGGAAATTCTTGTCAATGTATGTCTGTGAAAACCTGTAAGAAAGTTTTCTACAGGGACTAGCTACAACATGCCAGGTAAAACATTTCTTACTGATACAAGAGTCATCTCTTCTGCAGTGTTAACTGACAGCGTTAAAGTGTTCTTTTTTTATAGTCTTCATACTTTATATCCTACAGTACAAAACCTGATGTTAGATTGCTGAAACCTTCTGGAAACAAGAGCATTGAATGACTTCTAGGCTGTCTTTATTTTGGTTTGTCAGTAGTTCTGCAGTATGTGCTTTTCATGTCACTGGTCACTTCTGAACCATTGGAGAATAACTGTTAACTGCCAAAAGGACCCAAGTCTTTTATTAAGGACTTCTTGGTCCTTAACCACGTGCTCAGAAAATAACCTTGCAATTGTTACCCTACACTGATGAGTTTTAGTAGAACAAAGACACAAATTTAGAGATTTTATCCTTTTAGTGCTCACTACTCCATCTTATTTGGCTTCATCTTCTGAAGTGCACAAGGAGGAAGAAAAAGGTTAAAACCTCTAATGGTTTTCTGTGTTCATTTCTTTGACTGAGCAAGAGCACTAATCTTTGAGCCGTGATGTCAGTTATACGTGGTAGGTAAGAGGAATAAGTGGCAGGAATGATGACTTAAAGAGGCAAAACAGTAGGAAATTAGATACTTGAGACAAGATTTTCAAGTGTGACTGTGGACTCTTGGTACTCCAATTCAGGGAAAGCATAGACCGTCTAATCCCCCCAAATTGCCTTTCTACGCTGTTAAGATCTTAAGTTGGTATCTAGAATTGGACAGACACTCTGAAAGTCACTGTGCTCTCTGGTTTTCTAGCAAAGGCTTTGATCTTAAAAAGAGAGACTAGAAAGGATACTAGGAAAATCTAAAAAGGAGACTATGGCAAAGGCTGGAAAAGCTTATTCATAGGAACTTTCCAAAATTCATCACAGTCTACACACCTGAAATATGACTGCTGTTTTGCCCTTGAAACAACAGATAGAATAAGTTATTAAGTAAAGCTTTTATTAATGGGGGTAAGAGGGAATGTAGACACCTTAAGAACCTTCTGTTTTCATTACTGAAGTAGTATGTCCTTTGTTTTTGTAATCTTTGTTAGAGTAAAAGGTGCAGCTCCTTGATAAGAAGCAATATCTAGTTAAAGATGCACCATCACTTCTGCCTTTCGAGGGAACTGTTTCAAATGAAGAGACAGTGTCTATCAGCTCTCCATGAAGAAAGGTCAGGCCATCAACCACCTTGCTTGTCTCATGCCAGTCAAAAGAGTGATTAACAGATTGCTGCTGCCTCACAAGTTCCTCAAACATTTTGCAGCTTCTGTTGCCAATTAGGAGCCCACATAGGTCCCCCAAATTGCTGATTCCTCTCCACATTGGGCTGTATGTTACAACAGCTATTTTTCTCTCTCTCGTGATTCTGTCCATATGTTTGATGTGCTTCCTTCTTACATGCACTTTGGGAAATTAAATTATCCTACAGAATCCTGAGATGTCCTCATGACCAGTATTTTGATTAAACCATCTTTCTACTTCCTTGGCAGTCAGGCTACTAGATGTGTTTCAAATCAACTAAGACAGCAGTTTGCACAGTCACGTGAAAGTGTGAAGCCTGTGGGCTCTTGGGCAATATGCACGTTGTGCCAGTTTTGGTTTTTTGCTCACCACAAAGACTTCTTATCTAGGAGTCTGGATTAATCGGTTGTCCTGGGGAAGTGAGACTGTAACATGAAACAATGGTTGCTTATTTTAAAACTGAAGCATGCTTTCTGGAATGGTGTGTTTAACTTCACTGTGGATTAAGAAGGACAGAATGCCAAAGATGAAGATGACATTTTGAGGCAAGAAATAAAAACTGACAGTCTCTAAAAATGGATTAAAAGGGTAAGTGGCTCATCGTGGTGCCATGGAGCAATGATAGGTGATCATGTTCACTGATGGAAGTTGAGTAATGAGAAGCAGTCAACAGAGTAAGTGATCGAAGGCAGTAACTGAGGTCAATAGCAATGTTTCTAATTCACTTTGCATTTTTCCTTATTAACAAGCAAACAGCCAAAAAAAGCCCAACCATTCCTAAACAGCAATAGATATGAGACCATATTTCTAAAGGAATCTAGCAGTGTATTAGGAAGCTTTCGCTACATTTTGGAAAGGTTAATTTGCACAGACTTCCTATGAACTGAAATGAGTTTTATGTCCATGTTATATTTAGGAACTAAAGCACAGAGAGGTGAGAGCATGAGATGATTTGTTTAAGGTCACACAAACTGAGTCTCTCTAGCTTGGGCATGGTTCTTAGTTCTTGTGTCTAAATGACTTGTTAGTGCTGATTTCTGCTCTAACACCTTCCAGGTAGGAGAGCCAGCTCTGACTGTATGGCACTGCAGCAAGCAGAGCTGATTGTCAGGGTTATAAATGCATAACCAAGGTGCTCGGTTTCACTGCTGGTGATCATGACAGGTTGTTGCGTGTGTTATAGCAAAGCCTAGGGATTTAAATATCAGTTTAAATTACACGGTGGAAAATTTTGTATGAACACAGCAAAAGTTGGCTGCTTGTCCTCAAGGTCTCATACGTACAATCTGAAAAGAGAAGCAAGGTCTTCATCCTGCCAAGAGGGTGGACTGTACAATACCATTAACTGGCATCTTTACTTGGACATGGATTTTCAAATTGACTGCAGAGCAGTTAGGATTTGCCTGCTCAATGAGTAGTGTGACTACATGTGATAAACAGCTCTCTTCAGATACATGTATTGTATGTGTATGCCAGTGTAATTTCTGCATGGGAATGGCACCTGGAACTAATTGCATCTTCTGAAGAGTTTTCCTAGGGATATCAACAACGAGGAATACCAATCAATGCATGGGGTGACAGAGGCATTAATCAGAGTTGTTGCTGCTTCTATATTGTTTAAGGACTCTACTGAGATAAATTATGCACAAAGAGAGGAGATTGTTAGTGTCCTTCATGACATATGAAGTAGGAAAAAGACTCCAGTCAACTCCCAAAGTTTGAGAACTATTTTGTATTTAAGTAATTCCCTTGTTTAAAAACTAACAGAACCTAAATAATGCAGAATCTTGTGTCTGTTCTGTTTGAATTGGGTCTTCTTTTGCTTGCATTTGTTTGCTCAACTGTAGCACTAAGTGCTAGCCATTGACTGCGCAAGTGTAAATGATAGGGTTTCTTTATGTGCTTAAGACATTTATTGAAATTTTCACTCCCCCCAACCCCCCCACCCTTAAAATACTAAAGAATTTGATGCCCTGTTCAATTTGAAATGTAGTGGATGATGGATGTCAGTTCCCTTAGGCTTCTTCAAAAAGCCCATTTGCTCTGCTTTGTGACAATTATCTAATGTCTGCCTTTCAGTGAATAAATAAAGCCGGGCAACAAACAGTCTGTGTCCTTCTTTGATACAAAGGAAATGGCAACTTTCCATGCAACTGTGGGAGAATTGTGCAGGCAGAACTGATGGTAAACAATTAGAAAGGCCAAAATATGGATATCTTCTGTTACTGCTTGTGAGGGGAGGTGAACAATCTAAGTTCTCAGATTGGTAGGTTTGTTTCTACAGTTTCCTTACGCATTTTTTTAAATAGGCAAAAGGATTTTTTTTTTTCTTTATGAAATGGCCTTTCCAACTAACCATAAGATGGGACTGTCTCTCAAATGGACTCTTTCTTTCTCAGAAGGAGGATGTGTGTTTTTAATAAATGTAAGCAAGAGGTCACAGAAGAGGCTCACCAATAGCAAGGAGTTTCAGCTATTAGTTTTTATGGTTCAGACTAATGTCAGAACCACAGACCACCATTAACTTTCATTCTGTAACGGAGCATAATACTAGCTAGGGCTGGGATGCTTGGTTAGCATATGTCAGAGTAATTACAGAATTCATATGAATAGTACAGCTCTTAATTAGCTGTACAGTCTAAAGGAAATTAATGACAAACTATCTGTAAAATTCATGACCTGTCTCTGTTAATTTGATGCTCTCATGCATGAAGTTCAACTCCCCTGTTTCCTACCAGTCACCAGAAAAGTGTTTATACTGATGCGTCTCTGAAAGAACAGAGAAACGAAGGATGAGGATCTTGTACACTGTGACAACGAATGAGTTGAGCAAAATGTTCTTAAACTGTTATGCAACATCTCCCTTATTTTAAATCATGAGCAAAAGAGATACTGCTTGCATAAGCAATTGCCCTCAGGATGTTATCAGAGCCTTGATTAGAATGGAGTTGGTCCTTAACTCAGTCTTCCTATGAAAGTGCGCTCTGGTTTAACAAGTACTTGCATTAAAGCATCCGATGATGCTGAAGGAGACAGATGTCTTTGCAGAAGACTAAGAGCATTGTCCTTCTGAACTAAGGTAGATCACTTTTTAACCTACCTGGCTTTAAAAAGACCACAGAAACATCTCAGTGACGTGAATGAACATTGCATCCCACTCTGAAATAATGCCTAATCTAGCTATGCTCATGTTATCCTTTCAACCAAGATAGAAAATAAAATAATAATAATTTGGGGTTGAAGTCACTTTGTTGCTGATGAGATGCTTTTTATATGCCTTTGATAAGTGTAAAATGGAAAATTCGTCACTTCTTCTGACTCCAAATAAGAAGATTGTGAGAAAGTATTGATGTGAGAGAGCTTTATCAGCAATGCTTTTTTCCCTCTTATTTCAAGACTTTTAGACTAGTGCCTTGTGAAACCCCTCCACTCTACCCATCTCCCGACATAAAACCATTTCCATCCTTGTCCCAACATAAAACCATTTCCATCCTTGTCCCAACATGAGCTCCCATATAGATTGAGAAACAATTTAAGTTTCTAGGAGTATTAATCGTTCCATTTTTATAGAGAAAATTTTAAATAAAAAAGCCAACATCATTTTGCTGTGAGATAATGAGGTAAAACTTATTATCCATCTGTTGTACACACATTTTAGATAGCAGATTTTTACTATGGTAACACTACAGAGACCCTTGAAAACTGCAGGATTGGCTTGGTTTAATGTAGCTCCCCATGATTCCCCAGCAGCCTTTTGCTTCAGGTTGCCTATTGCATTCTTCCAAAGGCAATAAGAGTAACTGCATCCATCTCTTGGCACATTATAGAGCCTTAGTGAATACTCTCACTGCTTTGGTCCAGCATGTTTCTCCAAGGTATACCGCATGTGTACATATGTGGACATGGAAGAAGAAGGGCCTGAAGGGAACAGATGGTGACTGCTCATGGAAATGTAGCTGTACCTTCCTGCTGCCGTTTCTCTTCTACCACCCCAACCCTGCTCCAGCTCCACCTCTGCCTTTGAAGGCAGTTTGAAATGCAAATACATTTAGGCTACCCTTTGATCTCATTTAATCTCAGTAATTTCTCATCATATTATAAACCACTCAGAGTGAATAAACCAGTAATTAGACATTATGACTGGAGTTAGGTGTAATTAGCTATCTGAAGGAGAGCTAATAATGCTGTTAATGGAGTTTCTTATTTTGGGGGGAGGGGAAGTGGGATAGTGTTAAAATATAGCTATAAGAAACTCCAGTTAATACATAGAATTAGCACTTTACTGATTTTATGTGTTTTGTTCTGTAATTCTTCAGGTAAAAGATGCTCCATTTTACTGACAAATTAGCTCGAACTTTACTTTATGGGAAACTGTTTCTTGTTAAGTTAATGATAATATAATTTGTCTGAGCTATGCTTCTCATGCCACAACTACTGCTTGCTTCTAGACTGGGTTTTTTTTGTCTGATCGTTTTATGTTGGTTAGGAAAATGTCTGATTATGTTGCCTGGGTCCCATGGGAGGAGACATTTGTATATTATATATGAAACCTGCCTTAGAGAATGTTTTTACATCATGTATCTTGAGCCAGCCTGGAACATACTGAACAAACAGAGGGCAACCAACTTCGCTGAAAACCCGTTCTGCATAATATGACTCTCTCTGGCTGTCTTCCTTGCTCTCCTTGAAGCAAATTAATTGAAAGTGTAGCCTACTGATGGGTACTGCTTCTTCTAGCTGTACCTGAAAAAGCCTGGACTGTTACTGGTTTTTCATCTTCTATTTAGCTTCCCACTATGCTCCTAAATTTCATTTGGCAGTAAGTGATCCTCCCTATTTTAAAAATTCCGTCTATAATTTACTCCATTTATATATCAAATGTCTGTGAGTAGATATATTTAACTCCCAAAGTACTGTAATTTAATTCAGAAAAAGATTAGCCTTTGAGGGTCACTTTTTCCATGTATGAATATTAACAGAAAATAAAACCCCTGCCTTCCAAGTCATTATAAATTTTTTTTCTTTTTTTTTTTTTTCTTTTTTTAAATGCTTTCAGTAACTATTTGAAAAGGTCTTGGAGCCTCTCAGTCAAAATGCTGAAAATATGTTAGGATCTGATGCACATGGAGGTGAGAAGATTAGACAAAAGCTTCAGTTAAAAAGAGGGTGGAGAATGACGTATAGAATTGTAGGATAATTCAGGTTAGGAAAGACCTCGGGGGGGTCTCTAGTCCAACTTTCTGCCCAAAGAATTATCAGCCGTGAGGTTCAGGTATCAGACCAGGTTACTCAGGGTTTTATGTAGTCTGATCTTAAAAACCTCCAAGGATGGAGTCCACATCTCCTTTCTGAGCAACTTGTTCTATTGCTTGAATGTCCTGGTCATAAAAATGCTTTTCTTTCTATCCTGTTTGAACAATTTATGTCCATTATTTCTTGTCCTCCTACCATGCAATACTGAGAAGAGCCTGTCTCTGTCTTCTTGATAACCTCCTTGTAGGAATGAGATGATTGATATTGAGTCCCTTTAAGCATAAGATGCTAGTGACCAGGACTGATTACTACTCATGCTGGGTTCTCCAAACAAGAAAAAGATTTATTTTATTGTTTTTTTTTTTAAAAAAAAGAAGGGAAAAAAACCCCAAAACTTTCTTAAGAGAGGGTTAAGAGAGAAATGTGCCCACACGGGCTCATGACTGTTCTTGAATAGTGTCCAAAGATTTATCAAACTCTAAGTTTTGTGCAAAATAATAGCTTAAAAATAGCAGCACTGAGGGAAAGGAAAATCCTGGTAGCAAGCATGGAAAGATCAATTTTCTCTGAGAGTGTTTCCTATGATAAAGAGCTAGCAAGCTTCCTAAGGGCTTGATGATAGAAACGAATGATTCAGCTGTAGGATCTTAGAGACTGGGACCATATTTTATTTGGTTTAATGGGGTGGCATCTTGAACTACTGAGATACAAATTGTAGTACTAGTAAAATCATTACTTCTTAAAGTAAATTCTACTATGAGTTTTACCTAAAAGTAAAGCAAGGATCAGTTCAAACTACGAATCCTCACTGACATGGTTTTTGTTTGGTTGGTTTTTTTTTATATGCAATCTCTGTCCCTAATCTTCTCGAGTTCTTTCAAATACAGTTTGCAAGATCCAGTTGTGGGTCTCATTGCAGGCTTGCACCATCCAGCTGATTGAATATAGGGATGCGGGCAAAGGGGAAGAAAAATGAAATTTATTCAGCCAAAACTGAAGGGCCACTGAAGGTTGTGCTTTTGCTCAACTCTCTGACTCCCTTTTAGTGCCTGCTGTGGATGGAGAAATCTCTGCTGACCACAACATTAGATAAAAAGTGGCAGACTGAACAGGAAGGCAAAGTCCATCCTATCCCCTGGGCACCAAGTGTGCACAGATGATCCAGACTGTCATGGTCTAAATGGAGTACAGCAGAGCTTCTGTATGGCAAGTTGTCCACTTTCCACTGACCTTCTGGTCAGTTTTGAGGATTCCATTGTGGGTGTGGGAACACAGCTACCTGGGGAGTGTAAGGCAGATGTCAGTTTATCAGAAAGATTATTATCACACATTGCAGTATGAATCACTAGCTCTTGTACTGTTTTTACTGTGAATGTTATGTCAAAATGATGTAAAGCACTCCAAGGAGACAGAATGAGATTTTGGACAACTGCATATGCATGAGAATTTCTCACATCCATCCTCAGCCTGACCCAGGCAGCTGTGCACATCTCAGACATTCAGTTCACTTTGACTGTGGTCTCTGGATGAAAGTCAGTGTAGCCACTTCCATGTCTCTGGAGGCTTTTTCTGCATTCGGCTGCTTCTGGTCTTTCAAAAAAACTGTGTCAATAGTAGAATGATAGAAAGGATGTTGTGCTGCTCTAGTCCCGTAATGAAAACAAATGCTAATTACTTGTACATGAAGTAGAAGGACATTGTGAATCTGTTTAAAATCAATCACCAAAGGCAAGGATGTGTTTTCAAGACTAGGGTCAGCTGGATTGGTTGTAGAAGGTCAAGAGATTTTTATTTTTTTTTTCTCCCAGAAAATACCACTGGGCTTTTAATTTGTGTTAACTGGTGAATAGGTTTTTTTTCCTTCCATTACATTAATGATATATTCCACATAGCATCTCATTTAGTTTCACAGTCAAGGAAGTTCTCTTGTGGCTCTCAGTAGCCTAGTCCCAGAAGAAAGGATAAAAGGGTGGCTTGTTCCAGTCCCCTGTTGAGGATATGCACTTGTTACAGGTATTGCTTAGCCTGTGAAGTCTTACCTGTAATCCATCTACTTCAGGCTCCATTAGTGTGTGTTGTTTTTTTCTAGACCCCATAGGGAAGAAAGTTTCTCTCTTTCTTATCCTCTGTGCTCTGAAAACATCAGCTGCTCTGTCTTTGTGGGTCACCTTTTTCTCTGATAATTCTTCCTCAAGGATTCATGGATGGAGTGGTACACTGTAAAACAGCTAGCAGAAGGCAGAAGAGACAAATTTATCCTGAAACTTCTTAAAGAGAATCTCTTCTCCTTATCTGGGGTATTTGAATGACAGCTATTGCTAGTCAGAAGTCTCTGGCATAAAAGAGAATTAACCAAAATCATATGGTTTGTCACAGCAGATGACTCTAAACTGAGAGCTGACAAGTCTTGGCTGCTAGGAAATAACTATAGCATCGGATTCACCAGCTCATTGAAGCAAGGTTTTTGGGCAGGGATTCTGAAGATACCACAGAGGGACATAGGCTTTTTAAGATTAAAGAGATGACACACAGCACAAATGTTTTTAGGCATTAAAATTAAATTCAATTTTTAATGAAATAGTGAGGATAATAGATGGCAGGGCAAGAAGCTGAGCCATTTTTTGTAAAAAAGCACAGAGTTGGGAGTATTTCAGAACAAAGCAAAGATGGCTGAATCTTGTGCAAAAGTTATTTAATAACTTAATCATACCTAGAGATGGGATTTAGTTTCAGCTGAAAACTACATCAAACTTAAACACATAATCTCTTTAAAAAATGAACACTGAACATTAACAGAAAATGACTGACCTGCTTCTAGTTATGTTTTTTAAAAATCAATTTAAATACCATCTGATTTTGCAGAGCGGTGCACACCTTCCAAATAGCCTATAGCTCCAGATAATATATAGTGCCATATTCACCTCCATATAAGGTTGTATATTTTTCCAGGAGAGCTGCCCAACAACTCTTTTGCCCTCTGTCCAGTATGACATTGTCATGAAGCTTGGCACAGACCACCAAATGAGGCACACCTGCAGTCCCCTCCTGTACTTTCAAGGGAACAGTGAAAATCTGTGGTTGGCCCACCCTGTTGGGAATGTCAAGTGGCCCTGTGCTTACAGGGGACATGGGGCAGCTCCTGGTCACACATTTGTCCAGGGCTTCAGGCTACAACCACCTCAATGAGTGAATTCCTCAGGCTAGTGCTTGCTGCAGGAATTATTTGTTGACAGTGGGAGTGGTTGGGGAACACAAGTATCTCATGCCCTCTTCTTCAGCTATTTTGTGATCTCCATTTAATGTTGCCCTGGCTGTTTTTTTCACTAGCAGAACGAATCACTCCTTCCACCATCTCTGCTCTCTAGGGAAGAGCAGCAGTTGGATAATGAGCAGTGATGCACTTCAGGGCAAGCCCAAGACCTCCTCTTCAGGTATCCTAAAGAACAGAATCTCTGTGAATTCTTGAAGGGAATAGACACAGTGAAGGTGGTAAAAGTGTTCCATTTTGTTCATCCTAGACTTTCTGTACGTTAACTTGTCCATATTGGTTTGTGCTTCATAGTAAATAGTTATTTGTTCTCTCTGACATCTACTTTCAATTAGATAAAGTCTTTTGTCCCCATCAACACTACTTTCAAAAATAAATTTCCTTAAGTCTCTGGTAATATTTTTTTTTTCTGTTTCTGAACTGCTTACAGTCTTTCAGCACCTCAGTGGTAATGAATAATAATCATGATAATGATGATAATGAAACAGTGCTTACAGCAGGCTGGAGAGAGAGGGAGGTGATGTGATTGAAACCCAACTCTGTAGCCCTAAATCCTTTCAATATTTTCTGTTGTTGTGAAACTGAATGTGGTATCTGGATGTAGCTGTCTTTTTACGCTCTTGCATTTCTTTCACTGGTACAGCTTTCCCTGCATCTCTTTCATTGAGTTCTACATTTGACATGGTTTTCCTGAATGAACTATGGTTTTTTTCAACTTAACTTAATGTCCTTCCTATGTTTCCAACCCTATCAACCAAGGTTCTTTATTGTACTTGTCATTGGCTTTTATTTCAGTTTCCATGTTAGGATAATCTGACAACTAATAAACCAATTTATAGATGTTACTTTTTTCTACTGCAATAGCACTTTTCATGCACCATGGAGAAGCATTTTGTTCTCTACGGCACAGTGCTGCCACCAGTCTCACCAAGGTTCCTCGCTGAATCCATCCCATCTGAAGTCAGACTGGGAATATGAAGTCCTTCTCCGTACAAATTGCTCAGATTATCTATGTCTACAATTTTCTCACAGTAAGATCAACAGCAATACCAACTGACTAAATATGAGTCTCTGCAGAGCTTTAACATCTCCTTCATCTCCCAGGTTTTCTGATTTTTGTCTCTTTGCCTCTGTACTACCCTTTCCTCCAGCTTCAACAACTTTTGCTGTTACTCCATCAGGTTGGGAAAGAGAAAAAGAGCTTTTAAAATTGGAATGATGCAGTTAAACATGTTTCAAGACATCACACTGTAACTACAACAGCCATTCAAACTTTTCTTTCTAATTAGCATAAGTAATTAATAGTTACCCAGGAAAAAATTTCAGATTAATTAACTCCCACCAAAGTTGCTGTCCAAAGTACTGCTCTGACCAAATGTTCATTATAGTTTGAAGGTAAGGTAGGAAGTGTGTAGGAAGGAAAAATAACTGAGTTATCTTAATTTGGCCATTCAAACCCTAGGTTGTCAGCCATCTATTACATTAATTGTACATATGTGGACAGTGAAGAAATGAAAGTAGACCTCAGAGGTCTTTGCCATTGGGATACCACCGATTTTATCAGAAGCGTGATTTATTCTACAGTCCATACTGTGTCATGTGGAATGCTGATCTGCTGCATTAACGGTGCTAGCTAATGTTTGCTGCTTAAGGCATTGAAGAAATTTACTGATAAAACACTAAATTTACTATTCCCAAATAGAGCTATTCTTCCAATTCACTCTCTCACCAGAACATGAGCCCAGGTTCTTTTCCTACCATGCCATAAAAGGATTTTCTGTGTATTTTATTCCAAGGATACTGGTTTTACTTTGAGTCTTGAAGCATAAATTAATTGCAGATCATTTTAAACAAGAGGCCTGTGTAGCGATGCTAGTGGAGAGTTGTTTAGGAATAGGTACCTCAGCATGGTAGTCTTCTAATTTACGATGTGATTAAAGCTGCATTGGTGATAAATGCTTGAAATTTTTTCCCTGATGTTTTTGTTTTAGGTGTTCAACATTCACTCTGTCTATCAGACAAGATAGATGAGTACAGTTCCAAATCCTCTGTGAGGATTACATCATCGTGAATGATGAGGCTTTGGGGAGTCTGTGTCTGCCCTTATCCCCTAAAATCTATCTTGGGAGGATTTTCATAATCTCTCTGAAATCCTGGATTTCCAGAACTCTTCATAGAACTCGGTAAAACCTCTCTTTGTCAAGAGCTGTGCAGGGAGGCAGTCACGTAGCTCCGCTGCAATCTGGCTGGATGCTGTTAATAGTTTCTCTTCAATTCCTTACATCATCATGCATTTTTTAGAAGTCTTTTTAAAGATAGAATGATCACATGAAATAAATATGTAGAAAATCTACTTTGAAGAATCTGGAGTCTAGTTCTCAGTTTATTCTTTCATTTGTAGATGACACTAGACATTTTGCTTGTTTAAGAATACAAGAAGAAAAAAGGTTGTAGACAGAGGTAAAAATCTTTTAATAGATCAAATGATGAAGTGGGAAAAAAGTCTTATCTACTCAGTAACTTGTCTGGAGAAGAGACGTTAAGAAGAACTTGTGTAACTAGAAGATTATCTAATTTGTCCAACCAAATCAATCGGTCTAATATAGCTTCTTGCAAAGTCTGCCTTTCGTTTAAAGGAGAATGAATAGCTTATATTCAGCTGAATATCTACAGTTCCTTTGGGATGATCAAGGCTTTATGTAAAAATCTAATTATTATGTTAATCACTATTAAAATGGAAAGGAGTAAACTACAGAGCTCCAATTGCAAGGTAACAATAAGAAGATATAAATCATTAGATTTGGTTCTGAAATACATGAATTTTCATGGTTTGTTGAAAGCAAACAATCTCTCTTGGGGGGGAAAAATTGCCTTGAAAATCAATAAAGTCATTGCAATTGTAATTTAGTGTTTTGATAAAACTGATAATTAGACAGTTAAAATTCTTGTCAATAATGAATGTGAATGATTGCACGTGCAGCTTTCTGTATGATTGTTTATATATATGTATATATATAATTTTCTTTAGTCACAGAGAAATAGGAAACATTATTAGCAATGGAAAAGAAAGCTCAGGATCAAAATATGATTTAAAATGCTTCTTTTATTGATAATGCTATTGTGTTAGGGTAGGAATCGAAGAGAGAGTGCTTTCAGACACTGCATCGTCATGACACTGCAGCAGACAGGCAGTAACAAGTCTAAAAATAACAACGTATGGGCAAGTCAAAGAATGTGAAGCTGAGTCTCTGCAAGACATTGAGCAGCTCCTGAGAGTTTGGTACCTGGCAGGGCTGACTTCTGAACACTGATACCAGGGTTCTGTTCCTCCACCTCACTTTGATTTTATCTTTTTCTTTCACAAGCACTGAAGATGAAACAGAGAAACAAGCTGAGCTGAACAAGAAAGTTAGAAATGTGTAAAGTTATGTGGCAAATTGAAAGTGTAGGGGTCATTGTGGTCTTGAACTGCTGAAAAGATTTACCTGCAAACGTGAGGCATAGAGAGAATAGCCTGAAGCTTTGAGCACAACAATACAACTTGGGAGAAGGAGTCTCAGGTCTCCAACAGATTTCTCATAACTTTAGAATAGCAACTGAGTTCCATGAGGATCAGTCTAACACTGACATGAAAAAAACCTCTTTTCTTATTCTTCTATTGAAGAATAAACATTTTCCAAACCTGGGAGATGTGCAGAGACTATGGTGTGGTAAGTTGCATGGTGTAATTCAGTCAACACATTTGGAAGTTGGCCATATTTGATGTCTAAATCACAGCCACATCTCCCAGTTTCTGTAGTGCATGACTATGATGGATAATTTTTCAATGACATTCATTGGTATAAATAATAATCCAAGTGCCTTTTGCTTTCTAGAACTGCTTGCCAGCTGCTGCTTTTTGGGTGCAGGACCAGCCATTGTGTGTGTGAAGTACCAGGTTATTTCCACCGTGGCAGCTCCTTCTCTGTTGGAGAACATGGCCAGTGAATTCTCTTGTGGCAGGATCGGAAAAGACTGTGTTAGAAATACACATTTACAAGTAACATGACACTGAACACGCAGGACATAGCTCACATCAGTCATTGAGTGGGCTGTCTTAAAGAGGAGCCTCACTACACCTGCTCTGCTTAGAAACCTTGTGGCATAGCATGGTAATTGTGGATGGTTATCTGAAAGTGCTTCTTGGTCCTGACCTGGGAGAAGAGGCAGATTCTGTATGTCAGGCGGGACTGACTCTTCTTCCTCTCATTCTGCAGATATTTCTTCCTCAAGATCGGAACTCAACCAGTGCCTCCATAATATGTTACAGGACATTTGTTCCTGGGGCTGCTGTTTTTCTGATAATAGACAGAATCTTTTTTTATGTCAGCATATACACTGAAATCTCATGCCCTTTACATTGAAAGGGTGCTGTTTCTGTGTTCTGGATCAATTCCATTCCACACAGTTATTTCATTTCATATAATTTCAATTAATGCTTGCGGGCATGTAGTGGTATGCATTGAAGAATGATTGAAAAGACTGCAAGCATTCAGGAAAGCAGAGAAATATTCAGGGATATTTGTAGACACTGTATTTGCTAAAGGATACACACCTTTGTCCAAAGACAGAGTCAGGAGACTTTGAGTCAAATTGAAGATGACAAATTCAAAAGCCAATGAAGAAAATGCTCTTAATACACAGCATATAAATAACTCCTGCTTCTTGGAAGCAGTGCTGAATTAGGTGACATAAGGACTTACCATTACATAAAAGAGGAAGCAAAAATACACCCCTGTAAAAGCTCCCTCTTCAATTTGACTCAGAGAAGTAGTAAAGCACAGACTTCTAACTCATGAAAGCCTTGATTTAGTAGAGTGCTTGAGCATGCACCAGTATTTTAAGCTCTAAGTAATTCCATTGACTCCATTAACATTCCATGCTCGCTTAAAGCAAAGCAGATGTGAAGGGGTGTGTTAGAAGTTAGCCTGAGAAAACTGTAATTATATGGCATAAGGAAGACTTTTTCCACGAGAGCTCTTTTGGAATTTGTTCCTGTGTATTTCTCTTGTTGTGCCCATTAGGGATGAAGGGAGACCTGACTGCTTTTGTGGAGCTTGTTAGCCTTATTAAGCTATATCTAAGACAAATGTCAAACACCGGAAAAGTACAGTCAGTGCCTTTCATTGGATTCACGACAGGCTCTGCCTGACAAATAAAGACTTAGGATTAGTCCTGGTGCAGGTAATGATGGTTCAAGTAAAAACCACTTAAATCAAATTATTTAGTATTAGGCTAAAAATATTAAACATCACATTCAGGTTTAGAAGTGAGAATGGGACTTTGGTATCTTTGTGGAAAAGATACACTTTATTTAAAACGCAAATTAGAACCATACCAAAGTGCAGGTTCATTTGTCTTGAGATCTCTGCATGTTGCTGCTGGGCTTGCTTGCTTTCTTTGCTGAATTTCAGAAAGAGACCTGTGTTCATCAGCATAACTTTGCAGCCGAGGGAGTTCCTCTCCTCTGTACTGAGGAGGAATATACTGTACTATTACCTTTCTCTTACACCAGCCATTACAAAATCAGTCACATGTCACAACAGCCACAGCACAACTTACCGATTTCATTGTATTGCAATGATAAATTTAATGAACTCTGTACAAGAAATCCCATTGTCGTGATTTTATATGCAATATATAAATATATGGATTCTATTACAACCAACAGAAACAATAGCACTGATTGAACGCCTTTAAAAAGGTCTTAACTTAAAAAGTAACACGATGTGATCCCTAGTAAATTCTTCCAACTTAATTTTCCTTTGCAGTGTTAGTTTTTATAACGCAAGCTTTACTCTATTAAGCTGTCAGATAAAAAGGGAGCTAACGGCCTGGCCACATTTTCATCTAACAAAAGATACATTTGGCTAGCTCAATTACTAGAGGAAGCTTTAGCTAGAAATACAAAAAGAAGGACGACAGAGCAATTTATTTTTACAATAAAACTATTAATTCTTGCACCCTCCCCTCCTTACAATATTCTGATGCTTAACACTGCATTAATGAGGCACTTTTAATATAATTATAGTTACTTTTGTTCCAGCTCTTCCTGATTTTTAGATGTGGCCTTAGAATTAACTGTCCTTGGCCAAAGCTAAATGTTCTTTTTAATTGAGCTGAAACTGTCAGCTTTTTACAATTTCCTGCAACATTATTTGCTATTTTTTGCCATTTGGATTTAGGGAGAAGAAAGAGAAAACATCATTTCATGATGCTCCTCTCTTCGGATAATTTAACCAGCCTAAAA
>NW_010300310.1:22664-25714 GCF_000700745.2 Antrostomus carolinensis | reverse complement strand
GCTCTGATTCCCAACCAGGACAAGGCTCCTCATCCTCCTGCGGAGGGTTTGGTGTTCCCAAATGCTGTTTCTCATGGCAGATGCTCTGCTGTAGGTTGCCCCGTTAAAAACAAATGGTGAAGTCCAACATTTGTTTCCAAAACACCAAGTTCACGTGGCTGGAATCGCCCTGGGGACAAAGGTACCTGGTGTGGTCTGTCAGAGGGAGGGTGTGCAGCACCAGGAAGGACAAGCAGGGTTTGATCTGTTGGCGTTGGGCTATAAGGAATCCCCAGCCACAGCTGGTGTTCAGCTGACTCTGGGAATGTTCTCCAAAAATCCTAAAAATAAAGTAAGGATGGAAATTTCCATGTACCTTGCAAGGAGGGAGTGCCCAATGAGAACTGCCTCCTTGGAACACAACTATGTAGACCTCCAATATTCTCTTTATTTTCCTCTAACTTGGGGTGCTGAAATGACAAGGGGCTCCCTTGTTTTTGCCCATACCTTGACCTGAACTCCTTCAGAGTGCAAAATCAGTGACATGTCCCTGCCTGCTTCCAGCCCTAGGCTCCACTAGACATATATTAGTAGTTGCATGACTCAATTGTATTAATTGTTGCATTAAATTATATGGTATTACTCAAAAAGAATGTTAATTTAGCTTTCCTACAACTGTGTTCCACTTAATTTTTAATCAGATCTGACAGCAAGAATTTAAATCAAGTGCTGTATCTTGGCTCCAAGAGGACTGAGTACATAATGAATGTACTAAAGCGATCAGGACAGTTTGCAACACTAATACACGTTAAACATAGGGAGGCTGCTGAGCTGTAGGCAGTAATTATTCCTTCCCTCCCACCAAGCTGAACTTCACGGAGGAAGAGCTGAAGGGACCTCTCAGGTCAGGGTCTGGAAGGCAGCACCAGGATGGTTTAATGCTGACACGCGTGAGCCAGACCTGGACGGACACAACTGGGTTTAATGGGGGTGGATAACAAAGCCCTGAAAACTCCTGGTGCCGGTAGCAATCACAAAGCAAAAGTAGATTAGAAAGCAGGCTTCAATCTTTGTAATTTAGACAGTAATGCAGGAAGGGGAGGGAGGGAACCAGAGGCAATTTGCAGCGGCAGAGCAGGCATGTAACTGCATTTTAAGTTGGAAGCGACAGTACGAGCGTTTTCCAGGCAATTGCAGTGTTACTGAACTTCACCAAATGAAAGAGCATCTTCCAAAGTAGGCCAGGTAGCAGCATGGGTTCTGTTCAGCATTTCCTAGAACTGATCTGCATTCAGGAGATTGGATCCTGGAGATAAAGGACTACTAATTAAGAGAGCTTGGCTAATTAAAAAAAAAAATAAAGCACTAAACCTCTAGCAAGCCATTGGTCTGTTAATCACAGAGATGTACTGGGGAAGTTCAGGGAGCCGTGCAAGTCCTTCAAGATCCTAATAGAGCACGACACTCCTCCTCTTGCTTTATTGAGAGCACACTGATCGGCTGAAAACCCTGATGGCCCTGCGTGGGGAGGCGCGTACGGGGGCTCGTGCTCGTGGGTTTCTCTCTGTGGTGCTCGTGGGTTTCTCTCTGTGGTGCTCGTGGGTTTCTCTCTGTGGTGCTCGTGGGTTTCTCTCCAGCACTCGTTCCCTCAGCAGCTGTGAAAGGGCTTTCTCTTTTTTTTTTTTGAAAGCAGTGCACATCACTGCGTGTCTTCTAATAGGAAAAGCAAGATCTGTATAAATTCATAATGGCTGCAGTAATCTGTCTTTTTTCCCTGAGAAGCTGGTATTAATAAGGAGTGTCACAAACTATGAATTTTATTGTAGTGATATTCATTATATGTGATACACGGAGAGAAAACGTGATGCAGCAAGTGCAGTGAATTGTATTTGTTGCAAAGACTGGAGCTAAGTGGAAATAAATTAAGCGTGATGTGTTTTAGGAGGTTCTATATTCTGTCGCAGGTACAAAAAAAACTGTCTAAAAATGTTGATATAGAAAAGATTTCTGAGGTGCAAACAGAGACACAAACACAGAAAAAGAAAAATAAATTCATTTTGATGCACAGAGACACGTCCTTTGCTGCGCGTTTAGAAGAGGGCTGCAGAAAGCAAATATTCCTTCTGTTCTAGAAATTTGTAGAACCAGGATAATTGCTACCTGTGGTTGCTGTGGGAACCAGAACTTTTCAATTCCAGATTTTAAGAGCATAAAGTCTCAACCAAATGTGCCATATTAATGTGACTGCTGTCACATTACAGGAAATCAGCCAATTTGTGGTTAATATCGATGTGTTAGGAAGGGAGGATTTTGTAAAAGTAGAGAATCAGTTGGTGGGGTTTTTTTCCCTCAAAGACAGACTGGGATTTGGCAGCTGTGCTGGAGCCACGGGTTGTGTTCAAAGGCAGAGCTGTTTGAACCCCAAATTGCCTTTTCAGAGCAGAGGGTGGGCCGGGTCTGTGCCTATCCCTGCGGGGTGGTGGTGGGGAGCAGCCTGTGCTCACGGTGTGATGAGGCTCCTGGTACTTCCCTGTGTCAAATACAATAATTAAACCAGGGTCCATGACAACTTTCACAACTTTTCTTTGTGAAAATAACTGTTCCAGTGACCAAGCATGGGAGAGCTGTCCAGCCAGTGCTGTTCCCTGCACTGGAGTTGGCTCCTTCTGTACAAGGTCAAACAAAACCAGGGACCAGCAGTTCCTTCCATCTGTGGTTTCACTCTCCTCAGCGCGGTGCTGTGTGTCCCCACGGCAGCAGCTGGGAGGGGAGTGTGGGAACTCACATCCCAGTCCCAGGGATTTGTCCACATCCAGTCACTGGTGGAAGAGTTGAAGCAAAAACTCTTTGGGTTTGAAGATGTTTGTGTTCAGCTTCCCTGATGCTTTTAACATGGCAGGGATGATGGGAACAAAACACAGGTTTGATGGGAGGAACAATAACTCTCTCTGCTCTGAAAGAGTTCCCGATGGATCTGGGGACAGGATGCTTGGCAGGGGGGTTATAGAATCATAGAATGGTTTGGGTTGGAAGGGACCTCAAAGCTCATTCAGTTCCAACCCCCCTGCCAG
>NW_010300310.1:18289-22640 GCF_000700745.2 Antrostomus carolinensis | reverse complement strand
AGCCTCATCCAACCTGGCCTTCAACACTTCCAGGGAGGAGCAGCCACAGCTTCTCTGGGCAACCTGTTCCAGTGTCTGACCACCCTCACAGCCAAGAATTTCTTCCTAATATTTAATCTAAACCTCCCCTCTTCCAGTTTAAAGCCATCACCCCTTGTTCTCTCAGGTATCTCTCCAGGTTCCCCAGATAATGAACATTTTTGATTGAGAGCATTGGCAGGGCAGTGCCCAGGGGTGAGGGCATCGCTGCCTCCCTGGCTGTTGGGTTTTCTCCCTGGGGTAGTGCAGGGTGTTTCCCCACCAGAGACCTCCAGCCCTTCCCATCACAGCCACCTTCGTGTCCTGCAGCCAGGGGAGCGAGACAGCCACCAAACAGCCGCGCTGCTCCAGCCCCTTCCCGCGCCCCGGAGAGGGGATGTGCCCGCAGCACCCTCCGGAACCGCCACCGTCCCGCTCACCCTCTGCCTTGGAGAACAAAGGTGTGCTGGCTTATTTTATTTTGCTCTCTTTCAACAACAGGAAAAGCAGCAGAGAGGTGGATTAGGGACTGGGCTGTCCAGCCTTGCAGGAGGAGCGATGACTGTTAATGGCTCCTCAGCGGGGGAGCAGGGGGAGGTTTTGGGGAGGGAGAGGAGCCAGTGGAAATGCAGCAGAGGAGCAGATGGATTTGGGAGAGCAGAGGCTGCTTACAGCCGAGCCCCACAGCCCTGCACCCCTAGGGCAGCTCGGACCTGCGGGTCCAAGGCAGACGTGATGCTCCCAGGCTTCTGAAGTGCAGGTGGGACCAGGGGCTAGGGAGCATTTTATTTATTTGACTGGAAGAAGGTAATCAGGATAAAAGGGCTCCCTGGTTAATAATTCAGTCTTGGCGTCTGGTGTTTTTGCGTGTGCATTGATTGTTCGTGCTCGCTGGGGCTCGTCAGGCTCCTCGCACAGCCGCCTTCACACCTGCAGCGAGTGGAGAGATGCTCTCGGGGTTCAGGAGCCTGGTGCTGAGCCAGGCAGCGTGATACAGGGTGATGGATGCTGCCAAATTTGCACAGTCATTTCTGACCCCCTCAGGACACAGCCCAGAGCCATCACAAATATATCTACATCTCCAGCATCACTGCCCTGGTAGCATTTTATTTTTAGGGGGCACTTTAAAGAGCCTGCGTGGGCTTAGGGAAAAAACCAACCACAGAGGCAGAGCAAGTGCAGGGAGGGTCACAGCAGCGTGATGCTGAGCACCAGCCAGAACCCCCCACGGCCGTGGTGCATGGCTGGAGTGCTCAGCAGGAAATATTACCTGAAATGCAAAGCAAAGGCTCCAGCTCAGATACATCTGCAGTGATATTTTATTGATTGTGTAGGACCCTTAAGGCAATTTCCGTTAGATCCTGTGAAGAAGGATTTTGGGTTTGTTCCCCTGGATGCCATTGTTTCCTGGTTGCCTGGAAAAGTCCTTCAGATTTCTTGTGTGCATTGCTACAAGCTGCTGGAGTAATGGCTTTAAAACTGGGGTTTGGGTTTCTAGACGAAGCTGGAAAGAACAGAGTATTTTAACTAAAACCAGTGTTCCTTGCATCAGCATTGCATTTGTGACTTCTATAGGCGAGGTTTAAGATTCGCTATGTTGGCACATTTAAGTTGTGTTTTAGCAACTCTAACTTTAGAATATTAAAAGCAGAAGCAAATATTCCTGTACAAAAACTGAACTATGGCAAGTTTACTATGGTTTATGCTTCCTAATTCTCAAAGAGTATTGCTAAGTGCAGCTGGGAATAGGGATTATTGTGCATAAATGGGACAAATCAGAGTGAACACTTAGCTGAGCCTGAAACCGACACAGAAGATGAGGCAAATGAGCTCTGTTTGAAATGGATTTAAGGAGGGTCCCTATAGAACAGCACTGGTGAGGCACAGCCCTGGCACTGGTGTGGGGAACTGGCACTGGTGTGGGGAACCAGCCCTGGCAGGTACCGATGGCTGCGGCATCGGGGCTTGACGCTGCACCAGGGGCTCTGGTTGAGCAACAACCTGTATCAGCACAGAAGTTCTTGGTGTTCAGGAGTGAGTTTGGAAAGTGCTGTGTGTTAGTTTGCTCTTTATGTAAGTGAGGGTTAAAGTGTAGCACACTCATTAATTTTTATTTTCATTTGCAGAGCTTTGCTAGAGGTATTTTATAGAGAGAATGAAACTAAAACTGATGGACTATTTGATATTTTTTTTCTATACTTTTCATGTCTCTCGAGTGTACACACTTGCTGAAGTGATTCACTCCAGCCAGACATTTCAAAGTGAACCTGATGTTGCTGGATGGTGTGTCCATGTCTGTGGTGCCAGAGGCTGGGCTCTGTCTTGGTGGAAGCCCGTTGCTGGTTGAGCTGTGGAGTAACATTTGCCTAATGAAGGCTCTACTTGGCTCTCCGAGCTGCTGTTTTAGTAACTGGTGAGGAATCCAATACACACTCATATGGCAATACTCTTACTGCATTGAGTGGGAAAGATTTTAGGCTTATAGGTTCATAAACAGACAATGAAAATTCCCAGCATATCAGTAATAAATCAGTGTTTGCATAAATAGCAGGAGTTATTTTAGTAAAAAAGCAATATTGTTTTATCAGCAGCATGCTAGGCAAAGACGGTACTTTTACCTACTTTGAATCAATGTCCTCATTTTAAGAGGAAATAAGTCTGTAAATTTTTATGATTGCTTATGAAAGATCTTACAGTACAATTAAAATAGTGGCTTTTACTTAATCTTACTGAGAAACGATGTTTATTGAGGAGAGGAAATACCATGAAGCTCAATATTACTGTCATGTGGATATTCTCATTTTCCAAAGAAGGGAATGTGATGATGTCGGGGCTGGCACATCTGCAAACCCAACTGGTGATGGTGGCAAGAGTGGCCGTGCTCTGTCCCCATGGCCACAGGACAAGGAGTGACAAACCTGCCTGTGTACTGAAAATGGGAAAAACAGTAAAGATTTATTAAAGTAAGGAGTTAAAGGTAAAAACAGAGAGATCCTTTAGGCTGGAAGTTAGACATGTTGAGTCAAAAATGGCTTTTTCATTTTGAACATCTTTACTGTGGAATTTTAAGAAACTCAGACTTGATGTTTCCTTTAACACTTTCTTTAAACACTTCTCTTAAAAACAGGGTTTGGGCCAAAGCAAATCTAACCAGCTTGGGTTTGGAAATCTGGTTTGGATTTTAAACCTGTGATAGTACAACCCTTTCCAAATTCCAATTAACTAGAATTTTTTCTTAGCATTTTTTTTCTACGTAAGCCTCTATTCTCTATGCATTTTTAATAAGCTTTATCCTGGGAAAACATAAGAGCGCTAACTGCAAGTGAAAGGAATAAAGGCAGTTGTGTAGCTCTGAAAATCTGTTAAGTACTGGAAAGCTCTTAGGAAAAGGCACAGCAAAGAAGAAATCTGAGCTCTGTTCTTATTAGAAACTATGAACGAAGATAAAACCTTTTCACAAACCTTGACTGGCTGAAAAAAAAGTGCAGAGTAACAGCACTAGATAAACCTGTGACAGTGCTCACACATGTTGCTGACAGTGGGATAAAGAGCAGAAGACCTCAGTGTCCTTTTTCTCTTCCTAAATTGCAGAGCGTTGGGTTTCGGGACTGGCAGATCCCTCCTGGAGGAGGAGGAGGGGGGGCAGATGCACTGGAGCTGTGTGAAATGCTGAAAGCACAGAGGAGTTAAAAAAAACCAAAATCCCAGAAACCCAGATTGTTAAGGAGAAAGTAGTTGTGCAGATGATCTTTCCAGAATGTATAATTTTTTTATTTTTTTATTTTTTTTTTAGGTGAACAGATGGGCCCAGGGATCCCAGCAGACAGGTTTCTGTCTCCAGTCCATGTTTCCAAGGCGGGTGGGAGCGTGGCAGTGAGTCACTCGGAGCAGAGGTGGCTGCCTGGGGGCTAAGCCCACTGGTCCCTGTATGTCCATGGCCATCACTGTGGGGGACTGCTGGCCAGGAGCCACCATGAGGGGTGAGAGCTTGTGGGTGACCCTTGCCAGGCTCCAGCACTCACTGTGTCTGTTTTCCTTCCCACTTGTTTGTGTTTTGGAAATACTGAGAAATAATATTGGTGTGTTTAGGTATCAAACACTCCTGATTTGAGACGAAGCCTCTGTGAGGTGTGGCTGGAGCCTCCAGCGCCGCTGCGCAGGGCGGTTGCTGTTGGCCAACGTTGACATGCACGGTCCTTTACCTGCAGTTCCACAATTCCAGAAGTTTCCCTCAAACAGCAGCTGCTGTTTTCTGCCACTGTCTTTCAGTGCCTGCTCCCCCGAGAGCACCGCTGCCTTCACCTTGCCCCCCTGCCGCCCCCCGCTACATGTG
>NW_010300310.1:17843-18209 GCF_000700745.2 Antrostomus carolinensis | reverse complement strand
GTGCCAGGGGTTCCAGGGCTTCCGGGGGGAGTGGGTGGGTCCCACTCGGCTCCTTGGCTGTCCCAGCGGGTGGCCAGTCCCGTGGGCATCCCCAGTGCCGGGCGCAGGAGCAGCCTCACTGGGAAAAGCTGCTGACCAGCCCTTTCCCCGTCAGAACTAATCAGCGTCAGACAAGCTAATGGGGAACACAAAACCTATTTAAAAGCTACATTTACCACTTGGCTGATTCCATTACATCCTGTAATATCCAGGTGTCACATTTCCTCTCCAAATGCCGGTTTTAATGTTTTCCTGGCTTAACCCTGTGATGGGGGGTTCTCCTACCATCCATCCCCGGCCCCGTGGGACCCAGGAGCTGCCAGGAGG
>NW_010300310.1:13994-17776 GCF_000700745.2 Antrostomus carolinensis | reverse complement strand
GGATGGAAAAGCGTTGGCTGAGCTGGGTGTGACGGTGCTGGACCTGAGTCCCCGCAGTCCTGGGGACACTGAGCTGATGAGTCAGCTGCTGAAGTCCCTCAGGCTTCCAAGGGTATCAGGAATCACCTGGAAAAATGAATTTCTACCTTGCTTTAGAGCAGGTATTTTTGCAAGGATTCAGGAGCTTAGTGAAAAGTAAATATCTGTGCTGCTCGCCCAGTTTCCCACACTGGGGCTCTGTCATGAGTGACTTCACGCAAGCACAAGAAACCAACATAAGGTGTATACGCTGTACAAGTTCTGCTGAGGGACTGGAACAGGCTTTGTGGTGCTAAAATGAGATTTTTTTTTTTAAGTCACAGCTAGCACTTCCACTGTGCTGGATTTTGCCCAAAGTGAAAAAAAATATTTTTACAGCAAAAGAAATGCTATGCACATAGCTCCTCGAGCTTCATCTCTGCCCTATGCTTATAAAGCCAAAATTCCTTTCTTAGCTTTTCCTTTTCTTCTGTTTTGCTTCCCCTTTGGGCCCTTGAAATCTCACAGATCCGCAGTCATATCAGTAAATGCATCTCGAATTAGAAGGAAACCTTATCTTTAGGCCTTGCTGGTATTTTCTATTCTCAGTGTACAAGTGCCAGAAAAGAAGCCTGTGAGTTTGCAACTCGCACTCAAGCTGTCTTAGAGGGATCTGAAATTTGAGGGAGTTCTGAAGCTCCTTTCTGGGTGTCTGAAGCTCCTTTCTGGGTGTCTGAAGCTCCTTTCTGGGTGTCTGAAGTCAGGCAGCAAAGATCACCTGTCAGTTTTGCTCTTTTGTTTTGTGCTCGTGCTGTAGTTTTGTTACCCGTGGTGGTTTGATCTGTAGCTACGGTTTTATAGAACGAGATTAAGGATGTAATTGCTTTCTTTTGATTCTTAACAAGATGAAACAGAAAGACAAGAAGAAATGCCAGTGAAAGGTTTAGTAAAACGCTCACTTATTTGAACAGGTGGATACATCAACCTCCCGCAGTTAAAAGGAGCGGAGTTAAAAGGGCAACTGCTCGGGCTGGCGAAACGCCTCTGACGGAGGCAGAGCCGCGCGCTGCTCCGCATCTCCTGCCGTCGTGTTTTAGCTCGGCCTGCCTGTGTCAGATAAAACAGGTCAAGGAAATGGAGACGTAAGTCTGCTCAGAGTAAACGCGAGGATAATGGAGTGTGATGATGCTTCAGCACAACACAACTCGCTGGCAGCGTAACAGGGGTTGGCATCTGATCTCCCGCTGCACAGCTACTCCAGCGCTGCGTGCAGGAGTAGGAGCTGTCGCGCCGCTGTGTAATTCAGCCGTGCGTTATCTGTGATGCCCTGGCTCTAATGCTAAGTACATGAATGATTAAATGTATGGAGCTCTCTGTTAGTCTGCAAGGCAAGAAGCGTTTGCAGGGGAATTCAGCTCATGTGCAGACAGAGGAGCCTGAGAAGCAGAGCCATGGAAGTGTATTTCATGCCATAGCTGTGTCCAGAATATGAGATTGCTGGGCACGGGCCCTGCTGGGGAGGGACAGGAGGGTTTAAAGGTCCTATTAAGGACAAAGAACAAAGCTAAGCATTTGGGTTTTTAGAAACAAAATCGATTAGCATACTCTTAGGATTGCTTTGTGGTCCGTTCCCTGCTTCTGTCAGAGGAATGAACGTGGCGTCCCATTGCCAAGAGGAGGTTGTTCCTGCGAGGATCCCAGCCCAGGGCTTTGGTGGCTGGGGGGTCCCTGGGGGGGTAGCACCCTCCACCTGGTCTTTGCAGAGCTTTGTGGAGTGGGTGCAGGCAGTCAGACTGCTCTGGGCTCCTCCTGAAGCTGCTTCCTAGGATTTTTTTAGCAGGAGAGTTTGATCACTGGGACTGGTAGGTTTGTCCTTCGTGGCTGCTGCTGTCATGGCCACCCAGGAGCTGCTTCACCTTCCAGCCCTTGCTCTCCTGTCCTGTTTGGAAAATAAAGGATTGATGCAATCCTGAAATGCTTCTGAAAATTCCTGGGGGATAAAGTCTCTTTCCCAACCAGCTCAGTGCCGAGTTCTCCACAGTGCAGGATACAAAATGATGTTTGTATTAAGAAGGATGAAGTTCTTGGGCTCAGCTGGAACAGCTCTTGCAAGGCTGTTCGGCAGGGTCACTGAAACAGCAGTTGTGAACTTAGAGGTACAGAAAAAGAGTGTTAAAATGTTGGAGTATCTTATTTGATGCACTTTAAACAGAGATCTTCAAATAAACAGAAGAAGAAGGGCAGACAAATGGATATTGAAGAAGGCCGTTCTGGGTGCAGGGGCAGAAGTTAACAGAAGGGAGGGCACAGGATTTTGTTTTCTCCTTTTCTGAAATATCCTCTGTTCCTCTGAGATATGGGAGCGATAAGACTCTAAGAAAGAAAAACGTTCCTCTTGGTGACCTTATGGATTTAAGATCTATTTCTAAATCAGGTTTTCATAAAAAAACCCTGCCACACACAATCTCCAGATTAAACCTCATTTTATTTTCCGACAGACATGACCTTTGCTAGCTTTGGATATTAAATATCACAAAACCTGCTGCAGTTTAAGCTGAGGATTTTACATTTAAATAAATGTAACTTAAAAGCAAAACAAACTTCTCTGCAGAGCACAGGGGAAGGTGGGGCTGGGCAGGAGGACACCCTGCTCTCCCAGTGAGATCCCCACAGGGTCTGTGTCCCTGTGGGTGGGCTCTGCTCCCCTTGCCCACTGTGGAGGGATGCTCCTGGGGATGTGACCTTGTGGCTGCTGTGCGGGAGGTGGCTTTTGGGGCAGGGACAAGCTCCTGAGCTCTTGGCTCGAAAGCAGCAGCTTTGTCCTGCAGTTCTATCTGCTGTCAGTCACTGAGCAACGTGCAGTGCTGGGAAGGGGAGAATGTGTTCAGAGGAACCATTCCCAATGGACCATCAGTGCTGCTGGGATGGCCAGTGCCATCAAAGTGGCTGTGGGACAGGACCTGGGGGGACAGGCAGCTGCTAGTGATGATTTTTGCAAAGAGAGAAGAGAAAGTAACTTCTGGTGTGAGAATGCTGTTTTCTGTGTGCTCATGTTCACCAAAAGATGCATCATTTTGGCAGGGAAAAGGCACTGACATCAGCAGATTTTGTCTCTGACCTTCTCTCCGCTGGAAAACACGTACTTGGTTGTAAAACAAACTTTGTTGAATTCTCAAGAACTTTAAACTTGGGCAGGGTTTTTCCATCCTTCCCTTTTCATCTGGAGATGCCTTTTGGTTAACAAATGCTTTGTGACAACAAATCAATGTTCTTCTGTGTTAACAGAATTAACTCAACTTGCACAGCTACAGATTTGCTCTTTGATTATTGTCAATAACCAGTCTTTTCATGGGTGAAGGGAAGGATCTCAGCTCATTAGCACCTGCTTTACTCGTGTCATTTATCAGCAGAAGAAAGTTAAAACCTCCAAAATGGGTAAGGGCAGTTCAGATGAAGGTTGAACGTTAAACAAAGAAAAATAGTGCTGGGCAAGGCTGGGACAAAGTAAATCATCTTGGTTTGAACTGAGAGGGCAACTTCTGATGCTTTCTCAAGGCTTTGCTCTGTTCTTTTTTTGGTCTTGCACTTGAAATTTCACAAGAATTAAATGGCTCATCTGATTTGCAGTATTACTGCTTCAATAGCTGGATCCTAAATATCTCTCCAAAAAGCAGCTGTTGCCCTCATGCTCTGAGCGTGTAGTTACAGCATCCTCAGAAAGATGGGGTGAGAGAAATCGCTGCTGCGGACAGAGCCAAGGACAG
>NW_010300310.1:12944-13978 GCF_000700745.2 Antrostomus carolinensis | reverse complement strand
AGGCTTCACCTCGTGCCTGTGTGAGACTGGGGCTGTGTCCTGGTTTGGGTTAAAGGCAGCTCAAAAGCGAGGGCTGCTGATGGCCAGAGGTCAGGTGAAGGGACTGGTGAGGGGAGCGATGGTAATGGTGGGGGGCCAGGGGTTGCTCCAGCTGCCGGGAGCAGCAGGAGGGAGGGAGGTGAAATGTTAAACAGGGAACACAGAGCATCAAATAGAATGTTTCCACCCAAATGGATCCACTGCCCTGTGTGCAAGTGGAGAACAGCATCAGCCCGGCTCTGGTGGATGTGTTGGAAGGTGAAGGTGGGATGGGGGTCCCCTGCCCTCCAGCCTGGTGCAGCAGAGCCTCGAGTGACTAGTCTCTGCTCCAGACTGTCCTGCCCTGTTCACCCAGCCCGGAGCTGGAGTCTCTGTCTCAGATCAACCCCACCCTGTCCCACCCACAAAGCCGGTGTTCCTCCCCGAGGTACCTCCCTGCTTCAGAGCCCACAATTCTGATTTACATGGGTAATTTCAGCAAAAATGAAGGCAGCTGTTCCTGCTGCTACTCGCAAGACCATGCAACCACCTGCCACGGTCATGGGTGCCAGGTCTGACCGGACTGAAACACCCCAGAGTCCAAGTGAACCTCGAATTTCCCAGCACATCTATTCAGGCCACATAAGCGAGTTGCCATGGAGATGTGCTGAGCGCGGGCACGATGCTCGAGCTGGAGCCTCACAGCCAGAGGCATCTGTTAATCTTATTTTTATCAATTTTTAAAGAGGGTATGATGGTGGTATCTCCCCCACCTTTCCCTCATCTCTTGCAGCAGCTTGGCATTCGTGCTTTATTGAGAGCTTGGGCTTCGGTGACTTTGAAAATAAACCTTAATGAACATGAAGCGCCAGCCTGGGGAATGTGTGCTATGAGGGATGGAATTTAGTAGCAGGGAGCTGCCACCTTTGACATATTGCTCCAGCTTTAATGAGGGGGAGATTGACAGCCCAAGACAGAGGGAAAGGGAAGATGTGCCTTTACCTCCACCTCGGGGG
>NW_010300310.1:0-12933 GCF_000700745.2 Antrostomus carolinensis | reverse complement strand
GGGTCACAGCTAAGCCAGGGTCAGGAGGAGGCAATGGTGCTTTTATTTATGAAACTCAGACTCGGTGGTTGTCTGCAAATGGATCTTTTAATTGGATTTTCCTTCCCCTTGTTCTGGGTGTGCTGGCTTCAGCTGGTCACCCGTGCTCCAGGTTCATGTTCCTGGAGGAGATGGGTTGGTGGGTCCCAGGTTAGTGCTGGCCTGGGAGCAGCAAGGATGGGCCGTGGGCTGGGACAGCTGCTGAGGTCACAAGTACTTTTGTTGGAGCTTTGGAGGGGACATCCAGCCAGGAGCACTTCTTCCCTTTAGTGGGGGTGACCTGTACCTCGGCAGAGGGGTGTGGAACGTGCACCAGCGTTTTGAAGTCCTTACACAATAGCTGCTGTGGGAGCTTATAAATACAGAGTAGTAACAGTGTTCTGAAGAAGAAATAATTATTTAATACGAAGCGAATATCTGTGTTTTCCTCAGTTTTCACCTGATTTTATTTAGCCAAGTGCTATACAAGTCTCAACAATGGGAAAATTTCCACTTCAGCTCCAAGCAGACAAAAGCGAGCTTGTCTCGCTCAGAAGTAAATCACGGCTACTCCGCTGAGGCTATTATAAGTCACTATAAAAATGACACAAAGAACCATGTAGGGTGTGAGCCAAAAACGGCATGGGGGGGGAAATAAAGCAAAGTTATGGCCCTTATCATTCGCAAAGTACACTTTCCACAGAGATTCCCAAGAAGAATAGCCCTGAATGCCTTGCTGCGAGGCAGGCAGCGATGATGTGGTGATGTTACTGCTCACATATTATCTTGATTTTCAGCATCATGGTGGTGCTTGAAGACGTTGATGAGGCTCTGGCCTCATTAAACTGTGCAAACATGTAAGAAAAAGCTGGCTTCCCTGGAAAGCCTCGTACCCGGAGCTTGGAACAGAGCAGGTGGCAGAAGGCTTTAGGAGTGGAGATGAAGATGGCAGTAAAGCAGATGTGGTTTTTAGGGAATTGATTTCTGTCCAAATAGGACCGTGCTGGGCCAGGCAGAGTCTTTATTTCATGGATGTAACCACAATGACTACAAGGAATTATTCTTCTCTCTAAAAAACAAGGGTCTGCAGCTGCCAGGACTATCTGGTGAGGCAGCAGCAGCGGTGGGCAGGGCTGGGCTGGGACAGCCAAACCTCACTGTGATGCTACCAAAGCGTGAAGTGATGCTGCAGTAATTAGCACACACTGAGCCCTAATGACTGTTCCACAGGAATAAGATAACCTGGGCTGAGAGCGTGGGTCTGTGCTGTGCCCAGACCCCATCCCATGCCTGCCTCAGACCTGCCAGCCCCCCAGCCACCCGTGGGGACACAAGTATTTCTGTGTCCTCGCTCACAGCTGTGTGAAAAAGTGTTTCTGGAATCCACCAGGATTCACTCTGGAACACATCATGCAGAATTATGAGAGTCGTTTGCCTGACTATTATCTGATCGTGGAGCTAAACTGAGCTGTGTGATGGTACAGGTCCATTTTTTACATGAGTAATCTGCAGAGAAGATGCTCTACATAAATGTCATCTGATTTTGTTCTGATTTAATCCCCTTTATTTACTGCACTGTTGTACCTGTTTATTATTTTCAGTTTCTCTTCCTGGCATTTTCCCCTCGCTGCACCTGCCACTTCTGATCCCACATCAGGGCCTCCAGGTGAGGACGGTGAAGCACCTTGGTGTCATTCTCTGCTTTGATAGGAAAGTAAGAGAGGGAACATGGAGAAAGTAGCTGCCAAAAAACCTGCATGCAAGTGTTCTAAGAATAGCAGCACAGCTCCTTGCAGCACTGGCAGCAGAGCGGGATGGAGGTGTCACCATGTCCTGCCTGGGCTGATGAGTCCCTGCTGTCCTCGCTCAGAGCAGAAACTGTCCCCACAGACGTGGAGACCTTGGTGGGTGCGGGTCGGTGGGAGCCCGGGATCTGCTCCCCCTGCAGATGGTCCCAGGGCTGCGGAGTCGGGAGCTGCTCCCCAAGTTGGGGCTGTGCTTGTGGGGTCCTTCACACGTCCCTGGCTGGGAGGGACCTGGCTTGTCCCCAGTGTCCAGCTCTGGTCCAACACTGGTGAGAGAGCACAACAGAGGGACAATGACTTGGCTGGTGGGTGTGTGACTGAGAGCTGCTGCCTCGGAGAGATCTGGAGCTCATCCCGCTGCAGTCACAGGGCACCGGCCACCACTTCACCCCTGGGCTGTGGAAGTGGCTCTGCTCTGAGCAATGTTTGCTGTTGGCAATTTATCAGACATAATTATGCCAATTAGCCCACACATGCAGCTCCAGCTCCAGGAAGGCTTTGTGACCTGACAATATATCTGTGCCAGGCAAAGAAGCACAAGCCTTTTCCTCAGATTATTGGAAACTAGTCAGCCCGGGTGATAAGTTGACAATTCAGTGCACAGCTTGGTAGTTTGGGTGTAAATGCTTCGGTTTGTTGCTGGTTTGGTTCCCCCGTCTTGCAGGACTGATATCAATCTTCATTCAAATCAAAGTCCTTTTCACACATGCTCCAGTGAAGTGGAATTTTCTGCAAAATAAGGCGTTATTAACCTAGCTCAGCTCTTCCCGGCGAGGAACGAGCCCTGCCACTGAAACCATTCCTCACCGATGAACCCCGCTTAAATAGCGATTAGCAGACCTTCCAGCAGCCAGAAAAATGCAAAACCTGCGACCTTTCGAGCTCTCAGCTGCGGTGACTTTTAAGATGTAAGAGTATTTTCTATTTCTCTTCCCAGAATTTCAGCAAACAGTGATTTTTATAGCTCTTCTCATCAGCACATTGCTTTTAGACTTCTCCGCTTCTGTTTACTTGACTTCTCCTCTCCCTTTTGCATGACACTATTCTGGGCCCAGCTCAGGGACCAGCTGGCAGCCCAAATTCCCACCCCATGGAGCCCACGCCAGGCGCTCGCCCTGCAGCCCCTGTAACCCTGGTGCTGGCTGTGGATCAGACGGGGCCATACCGGCAACATCACGTCCTGAATAGGCTGAAATAGGGCAGTAGTATTTTTGTGCCGAGCCTGAGTTAAAATGAGAACAGTGAGGAGAGGATGTGGGATGAAGGACACCCAGAAGCCCAGGGATGGGGTGTGGGTGGAGGGGTTTGAGGTGGATGGGGTGGTGCTGGGGTGCCAGGACCTGTCTGTGCCGGGTGCCATGGACCAGCACCTCCAGCCCTGTCACCAGCTCTGGGAGAGTCGCTCTGTCGTGTGCGGGAGGAGCACAGACAGAAAGTGCTGCAGCGTTTGAGTCCCTGACCAGATTTACCCCAAAGGGCTGGAGTCGCTGGAGGTTTTGGATGGACACTTGGTGGTTGAGGAGTTTGCCACGGTTCTGTAGTGCCAGCTGAGAAATGGAAACATTAGTGCATAGAAAAACATCTGTAATTTAAAAAATTGTTCCCGTTTCAGAAAATTAAAAAGGAAACAGCATTTTTATTTTAAGATTTGTCAGGATTTTGTTGATGATGATTTCTCTCTCTTGCCACAGTCTCTACCCTAAAATGAATAAATGCTTTCTCCTGCCTTTTTCCCCTACTCAGTAACTTCTAAATTTGTAGAGAAAAGGAAAATGTGATGGGAACCCTCCTTTTTCTCTAACTTTATTCATTGCAGTGTATTCTTTCAGTCGTGGTTTCTGCAGGGCACGGCGGGGTGGGTGCGTTACTGATGGATGCCCGGATGGTGCAGGGAGCAGGACAGACAGATGGACACGCAGACGTACAAACCCAAGCAGCTTTCATTGAGACCTGTGATGGGAAGAGCCAAACACCCGTGTCCGTGAGTGCGAGTGATTGTCAGGGTGTGTGACAGGACACGTCCCAGAGCCCAGCCCCAGCGTGGGCACCGGCTGTTTCACGGGTTTCTGATAGTTCTGAGCTTGGGCTTTTCCCAGGGGTAAGTCACCAGCAGGTCTGGCTGAGGAAAGCTGTGTCAGCTCAGGTATTGGAGCTGTTCTTGTGAGGAGGAGCTTACATCAGAGTAAAGACCTAACAGCTATAATTATTAGCTTTAAAAACTCTAAAGCTTTGAAATTAAAAGAAAGTTTCAGCATAAACCAGGAATCTGTGTTGCAGGTATTGACACAGTCCTCACCCTCATGCGTTGTCATAAATAAGGACATGATAATTAGATATTTTTTTTAACGGACAAAAATTATTTTATTTGCTTCCCTGCCAGTTTTCATGAGACCATCAGTCATCCCCTGCATAAAGAAGATTTCTTATGTTCACTGACAGGATAAATTATATGGTTCTCATCCAGCAAATCAGCATTACTGTGCAACATTATCTCTCACAGAGCAATGTACGAGAAAATCATAAATTCTGTCCAGGTTTATTAGATATGTCTTTTATTCACATATTTATTTTATCCCAAGTTGAGGTGCATTTTTTTCCCCTAATTATTAAGCATATTAATAAGGGTGGGCAACTGTGGCTTTTTGTAAAACCAAATTGCTGCAGTGATGCTTGAGGGTTCATGGACTTTTCATTAGAAGCTGCCGTGAAGTCTGACCATGGCGATGCTGTGGCTATTGGTGTGGAGATAACGTGGTGACAGGTCTGGTGTGAATACTCATCAGGGGAGATGCTGATGACGAGGCTAACGAGGAGCTGCTCTGCCTTGCTGCCTGGGGTTTGGGTACAGAGGTGATGTATCCTCAGGTGGGCCACCCTGGGCAGCTGATGTGGGTGCTGTGGCTGAGCCCTGGCAGGGGGTGCTGACTGGGGTGGTGGGGTTTGCAGGGACCCATCCTTCTCGCCTGATCAGGTGCTGGACATCCTCAGCATCGCCGTATCTTCGTGCAGCCTGGGAGCCTTTAGAGACCTTCCAAAATCAGAGCTCACTCTTTCAGAAAATCTCAATTATTGAGATGGCTTATTAATCATTGGCTTCCATGTTTCCCCCAGCGATCTCCCCGACAGCTCTCCAAAGAGAAGCTTTGCAGTGGGGAGAGAGGGGAGTTTCTCCCCACCATCCCCTGTGGGCCCTTTGTTACCAAGGAGAAAGCTGGTGAGTCCAGAGCTGATTATCTGAGACCACTCGAATAAAGGGAGGTGTAACGGAGACACAGAGCTGTAAATGTCGCTGCGAGTCGAGAGCCTGCTGTGGGGAAAGGCTTGGCCATGGAGGAGCGGAGCGGGAGCAGCGCTGGCATTGGGTGATGATGAGCCTCATCCCTTGCCCCGCTCTGCCCACAGCCCCGCGGGAGCTGCTTTAGAGCCGGGTAATGGAGCCAGAAACCCCCGTCTGGTGTACGGGGGCTCGTGGCGTTTGGCACATCGCTGGTGTTTAGTGCAGTTGGTGTAATTCAACATCCTTTTATTCTTCTGGACTCCGCGGAAGCTCTGAGTTGTGAGGCTGGATACGTGGGCTGGGGTGAGCAAGGCTGAGTTATCATTGGAGTTATTGATTGAAGAGTGGGAGAAGCAGTATTAGAGCCTGGATCTCCTTTTCCTCTATTAGAGAGAGGAAGCAACATTGTCTTAAAGTACGAGTCGATAAATAATTGTTTGTGACTCTTTTTACCTTTTCCAATGATGGTATTATGTAGCTCTGAGGCATTTTTTTTGGAAGGCGTGCAGCTTGCTTGGCCTGTGGAGGGGTAAAAGCTTTCTGATCATCAGCTGGGTTAAGAGGAACAGGAGGAACCTGGATGCCTTTAAAGAAAAGAAAATCTCTTGAACCAGACACAGCCCCTCTGCTCCCTGATCCACCTGCCCGGGGCTCCTGCAGCCCTTTCCCAGTCCATACTTGTGATTTGAAAAAATATGATTAATTCTAATCATACAGAGCTCCCATCTCTTTATAAGTTGAGGACAAATCCAAGGCTATATTTCAAAGAAATAGTGCAGGGCAACAGTTTGTAAAGTGTCGTTTATCTAACAAATTAAAGTTTTCCTCTGCAGAGATTTCTGTGAGGGAACGGACTGTTTGCTCCTTTGTTCAGTCACATTAAACTGATGAGTAAGTAGCAGGAACAGATTTCAGGTTTATCGAATGCTGACAGATTTTAATTTTATTTGATGCTCACCATTCCAGGCTTGGGCTCTGGGACCAACAACCCAGGTACCACGAGGTGGTATCTTTTATGTGGCTGGTCTCCTGACATTTTTGAGGAAACCTTTCTCTTCTGGCACAAGCAAGTTTAATTTGTAACTAAATTCAACTTTTTATTTTGTGCCAAAAATTTGCTTTTTCAGGAAAGTAATTCAGAAAATATCTGAATTACCTTATTTCATCAATTCCCACAAAGTGAGCTGCTCTTTCCTCAGCTCGAGCAGTGTTGGGCTGGGGTCCCAGGCACGGAGGCGTGTGTGGCCGTGCTGCGGGGTGTGACAGAGGCGAGATGGGACGCAGGGTGGCTGCGGTGCAGCAGCGGGAGCATCACAGCTCCCAGCTGGGACTTGGGATTCTCCCGAGCAGTTTATTACAGACTCTTCTGTGGTAACAGCTGTTAACGTGAGCCACGGAAAGACCTGTCATCTCGTTTTCAAGGAATAATGTTCTCCTTTCTTCTAACTGGCGCATAGTTGGAGATAAAATTGTTTCTCAGAAACGGGCACGAGATTTGAACTGACATTCCCTGAGAAGATGAATTCTGCAGCTAATTTCCCAATGTACAGGTTGAGCTGAATAGTAAATGAATGATATTAACTAAGAGGAGCACTTGGGTTTTCATTAAGTTCCAGCTTCAATTGCTTTACTCGACTCGTGTACCGACTGCAGAGAGCAGCAGCAGCCCCGGGGGACTGGGGAAGGGGATTCGGGAACGTGTTGAACCACAGCCTGGTTGGGGTTGGCAGGTACTTTATATTGTCTGGTCATTTACCAAAATAATGAACATTTTTAAAAGAAATGGCAAGTGTTGCACATGGAGAAGGGGAGGGGGTCTCTGCTTGTGGTTCTCCCAGGAGCTGCCCAGCTCCGGTGCCTCGGCGTGGCTGCGCAGCGCGGAGATGGTGAGGAGGTGCTGGAGAAGTGATCGCATCACACGCAGCCTTTTGAGATACAAAAATAATGTCATTGCATCTCATTATCCACTTCATCAATCTCAAACTGTCACCTAATGACACGCACCCACTCTTCCTCCTCCCTGGCAAAGTTAAATAACAAGCAGCCCTCACCCGAGGGCACCGGTTCTGCTGAGCCGAGGGCACCAGTTCTGCTGAGCTGGGCTCCTTGGGGAGATGCACGGGGTCAGGAACGGCCCTTGGAGCACACACAGTGTGATTCCAAGTCCCACAGACAGGTCCTGGCTTGACTTTTGGGGACCTTGGTCCTTTGAGGTGGGGGGTCTCAGCACCAAGAGCAGGGGTGTGGGGAGGGGACGAGGCTGGTGCAGGGTGCAGGCAGATAGGCTGTGTTGGTGGCAGCAGGGGAAGACATTGAGCTGGTACAAACCCAGTGACTAAGGGAGCAAACGGCATCATCTCATCCCTGCGTGAGGCTGACCTGGGCGTTGGGGTTTGAGGATGAAAGTGGTGCCCGTCCTTGATCTGAGTCACCGGTGTGAATTTTAGCAGCACAAAACCACAGTGCAGTGGGCTTTCAGGATCAGGAAAGACTCGAGACCATGCAGTGACCCAGACAGGAGGAGGACAGGATTTGTGCTCTGACAGCATCTTCTGTCTGCTCTCAAGGCTCTGCGTGCTGATGGATCTGCTTTGGAGGTGGCACTTTTGTGGGGAGGCGGCAGGAGCGGCCCTCGTGCTCTGCTGGGGGGATGGCGTGGGGTGGGCTGGTGGGACGTGACCATCCGTGCCAGGCTCTGTGAGTGACTGTGGGTGGGAAGGATCATCCTGTCTCTAACCTCTGGTAGTTGTAGGACAAACCTCTCTGTGCCTCAGCTGTGCAATGTCGAAACCTGGGGTGGATGGGAGTGTTGTATCTCAACGGGAAAGGAGAGCGAGGGGTAACAAAGAGAGAAGAGGAGTCACACAGCACAACACAGATCCTCAGTTGGAGGAAATAAGTCATCCTCTAACTCAGGAGAGTCATGAAGGTCATTGCATTAAATATAGAAATAAATCGTCACATATTTTATTATTTCCCATACCTTGTTTATATTATTATTACCTGTGTGGTGTGTTTTATTAGTACCAAGTGCCTAATCTCTTGATGTATCATTATTTCGCTAGATTGACATGACAGACAATAAAAATAATTATTTTAAAGTAAGTAGCCAGTCACTAAATCTCTGGATACTAATAATGAAGAATTAACTCAGCATTAATACGAGTGCAATGTACCATTAGTGCGGGCAGAGAAGTACCTTGTAATTCACTAAATGAAGAACAGGGGATCAGTGTAGAGGAAAGAGCTGTGTATTAGTGCATGCAAAAAAATGGAAATACTTGAGAAGCAACTGAGAGAGTCAGTGTGAAGGTTAGCAGCTGTTTCCCAGAGCCCCAAAACCCAATGTCTTGTGACTTCCAACACATTCTTGTGAGGGTTCCCTTTGTCCGTGCTGAACCCAGAGTCTGGTGTGAAAGGGAACTGTCTGGAGGAGAAATGGATTCTGTGAGTCACCTGGACCTGGGTATTTGCAGCCTGGAAACTGCCTGTGGAGCAGGAGCTGCTCTCTGCTTTTTGCAGGCAAAAAAATCCTCTATTTTCATCGTAATGAAACGCTCATCTCTTGATTCTGTCCCTGATGTCGTCCCCCATCATCATGTACTCCTCATTGTAGTGGAGCATAATCAAAATTTCAAAGGGCTTGGATGAAGCTGATCGAAGATGGATTGGGAATGTTTTTCTCCTCTGACAATAGACGTTGTTAAGGCTTTTGTGTGCAGCTCCTCGGCTTCTGAAAAATGAGCGGGTAATCTCCATCCCTACATGCAAAGGAAATGGAAAATCCATACGGGCCATTTTAAACCCTATAGATTGCAAAAGCTTTATTCCCCTGGGGGTACTGAGCAAAACACCGGTCCCCTGTTGAAAACTGGGTACGCTGCTCCCCCTGAATGTAGGGGTGTGACGAGGGGCCCCGCGTGGTGCTGTGGGTGTTTGCTGGTGGGGCTTTAGTGCTTGCGATGGCAGAAGCAAGTGGGGCAACTCTTTCAAGGATCTGCTCTTCCTCTGAGCAACCAGGGGACCCAGCCAGTCTCAGATGGTGTCCCCGGCACTTCGGCATTTGCAGGCTCCTGAGCTGTCAGGGAATAATCTGAAATCCTTTGAAATGATCTTTGATTTCAATGGCCTTTCTTGAGGCACAGCATTAAGTCCCAGAAGGTGAATGCTGCGAGCTGATAACTGCTGCAAGGCTGGGCAGGGGATGGGAGCTTCTTTCTTACCTCTAGAGCTTGACAAAAATATCCAACATTGCATGTTCCTGGGAAGATTTAGTTTTTAAAAGAAACTGAAAAGTGGCACCATCTCACTGGGCTGTTTAGGTGACAGGTAAATTCTTCTGGACAAGAACATAGGTCTCTACTTAAATAAAATACTTATAGAAAAGTTATAAAAACTGAGAAAGGAAATTTTCATCAATTTGGTCATCATGATAGAATTCTATAAAAAATAGAAAATAAAGTGCAAGGATCAATTCTCAAGATCTTGTAATGCTTTAGATAAGTAGCGCAGAGTTCTCTTTCCTTTCTGTTTATATTTAGATCAACTTCGTGCATAGAGGTAAAATAATTTTGGTTAATTTTAGAAGCCCCTTAATTTCTTCATTACTTTATGAGCATTTCTCACTAGCTCCCCGGCCTTCAAGCCCAAGACAGTTAACTAAAGACAAATTAGAGCCCATGCTTCCTTTGTCTGCTTTAATGAGTGGCTGCCATTACCCTTGAGATGCTTCCAGGACTGTGAGCTCTTAAATGCCTGCTTTCAATAAGAAAGATATAATTTTAGGTTTTAATGTTTAAAGATTAATTACAGAGTAGCCCTTCTGCACATCCTCAGCTTCCTTCCCTTTGTTTGCCATGTGATGCTTTAAAATAGTCGATGTGGGGGGTGAGGCTGGCTCTTGCCCCCCAAAACACCCTGGGGATCCCTCCTGGCAGCCGCGCTGCACCCGCGGGACCCGGGGATGGCACATGGGAAGGTTTCTGGCCAGGTTTGTCCCTGTACAGTGGGCTCCCAGGTCGGCAGCTCTCTGGGCTTTATTCTATCTTGTGGTTTTCAAATCATCTGAATGGACGATATTTTCCCTCCCCACCCTCCTCTGATCCTGACTGCATGACAAAACCCCGGCAGTTTGAGCTCCAGGCTCGTGTGGATTTCACAAGGCAAATAATCCGTGTTAAAACACGTCAACAAGATGTGTGTTAATAGAAGCAATTTTAATGCTTAAGATGGTGCATTTTTAACAGTTATTTTTAAAATAATAATGCTTTGCGTTTGGCAACCTTCAGATCACTCCTGGGTACGCACATTTGCCACTGGTTGATTGATTTCAGCAATTTCACTATTATAGCAAACTCAGGACATTCACATCGTCTTCTTTGCGTGTTTGTGGCATGAAAAAAGCAACTCCAATTTAAAAAATAATTTTAAGTGTTCCTTCATGACCAACCAGCTGCATAGAAATACTTTAAATCAAAATAATGAGGTTTCTAAAGTGGGTTCTCTTTCCTGAGAAAAAATCGAGATGTTTCCAGCGGCCGTGTGGCTCTTCCTGGCAGCACCCAGGGTCCCTCTCCCTGCATTCACCCCCAGACTTTTGGCTGAACACAAACCCTGAAGGAAGTTACCAGCCACTGCCCTGTGGGTGCAGGTGGCTCTGGGGCTGCAGATGGTGTGGGATGTGAGTGGGGTTTTCTGGTGCAAACTGAGAGTCCTCCCACCCACTGTAACGAGTTGCTAGAACAGATCCTGGAAACCCTCAGCGCTGTGACCTTCCTCCTCCAGCTGTAAGAGCAATTAAGTGTTGTTAGAAGTAGCAGATCCTTCAAAAGGACCATTTGGCTGGTGGTGACAACAGTCATTGGGAAAGGAGAGAGGGAGAGACAGGGCCGGGTGCTGGTGAGTCACACCAGATAATTGCTCTTGGGTCTGAAGCTAACTGAAGAGGACTCTGAATTTTCTGAGTTTCAAGGGATCAGATCCATAAGCCCAGGCAGCCCCAGGAGCTACAATTGCCACCACCCTGTTGTGTGCCAGTGACACGTTATGGCTGGGACAAAACCCGGAGGAGCCCTGGTCCATCCCAGCTCCAGGTGGAGGGGACGAGGGGGATGCTCAGCCCACACCACCCCTTTGCTCCTTCCTCGGCTGCTGGAGGTTGTTCTGCAGCCACAGTGGGGTGAAAAGGGAGGTGACAATGCAGCAGGATGGGCTCACAGAAGGATCCCTCGGGTTTCTCCCTGCAGAGCATCGGTGCTCCATGAGCACAGGAGGATATAGGGCAGATGGGGATGCAGCGGGGAGGTGTTGGATGCAGGTGCAATCCCAGCAAGGGAGCGATGGGCTCCTTTGCTAGCAGATGTGTTGGTCATGGCAGTTGAACCTTCCCAGTAGAGCTGTCCCAGCAGGAGCTCTGGGTGCTTCTGGGTGTCCCTGGTGTGACCACAGCTGAGGGTGCCCAGCCTGGCATGGGGGAGCAGTGGGTGTTGGGACAGCCTCATCCAAGGGAAAATCCTACATGTGGTGTAAGAGGCTAAAACTGGTGACGTTTCTCCATCTGTTGTCCTTGCATTAAGAGCACAGAAAGCAGATGAGGTGTAAGTGGGTGATGTCAGGAGGAGGGCAGGGAAAGGAGCCGTGTCTCCTCCCAGGGCGGCCGGGGCTGCTCCTCGTGCTGAGGTGCTCGGAGGGATGCACGACCGGCCTGAGCCAGACCATCAAAACCATTTGAGGGGCATCATTTCAACACGTTGACCCTGAGGTTTTGTGAATGAAATGGGCCAGTGGCCAAGCCCCTGGGCCAGCTGTGCAAAAGAGTCCCTTTGGTGGCTGTGCCCTCTGGCCTTCTAAAGTCTCTCCAGAAGGGGTGGACAGGGTTAGATTTGCAAATAGTTGGATCCGTGGGAGAAGCCAGTAATAGATGTGATTATTTTTATAAATGATGGGCAGGAGTCTTGATTTCCATGGGTGAAACTATATAATCTGCCAATTCCTCGCAAACCCACCGAATAAATCTACGTTCGATATACAACTTAATTTCAACTTCATAGCTCAAATGTATGTGTTTATTCCTGGGAGTAAGCACTATTTGTAGTTTCCAGTACAATGCAGCTCATAATTTTTTCACACCTCTCAGAGCAGGTGACAGCTTGCTTGCAAAGTCTAATCCATTCTCACACAGTGCACAAAGCTGTGTTTTTAATACAGGCACAAATAACACATCAAAATAAGACTATGGACAGAAGGGTTTGTCCCCATCCCCAAAACACCCTTTTCCATGTCCAGTAACAAGAAAGGAGCTGTGCAGCCAGGCAGGCGACAATGGGAGAAGACCTCACTCTATAATTTCCTCTTGAACAGAGCTCCTTGTTACTTAATTGCAGGAAGGATTGTTATGCTAATTGCTATTTTGTACCGAGTTAATTCTGCAGTGTAGGACGTCTAAATTAAGCTCCCCATGCCGAGGGGCTGGTTCTCTTGCTGTGTGGCAATGCTGGACGCCGTGGGACGGTTCCTTGGCTGGAGGGTCCACCCATCCTCCTGGTCCCACTGGAGGCTGTCATGGAGCATCACTGAGCATCTGCTCCATCCGGGCACAGGGAGCTGAGGCCTCGTGTTTGAGAGCCTTGCTGAGTGGTGTTTGAAACCCCTTAGGCTGTCCTAGTCTTTGATGTGCCCTAATTGCATTTAGTCAAGTGTTAGGTGTATTATATTGATTGTTAATAACAAAGCTGTGGCTGCTTAATGCCGAAAGATGATTCATTGTCAGTGGGAGCAGAAAGTCCGGGGGCAAAGTATTATTTTTGACGTACAGTAACTTCTTCTAGCAGGATT
>NW_010300309.1:2764-2974 GCF_000700745.2 Antrostomus carolinensis | reverse complement strand
CCCGAAGCCCCAGTGCAGCTGATGCCATCCCACCAGCCGGCTCCAGCCCTGTCAAGAGGTGCCCACAGGATGACACATCCCCCCTGGGTGACAACAAGGTGCAGAAACACGTCACCTATGCACCCATCAAGAGCATCAGTGTCGACAGCTCCCATCATCTGGGACGGGTGCGGGTGGCAGTGAGGAGGACCCCACCGCCGCCCCCGCTCC
>NW_010300309.1:1850-2651 GCF_000700745.2 Antrostomus carolinensis | reverse complement strand
CCCCTCCAGCGGGGAAGGGCAGGCTGCTGCCCGCTCTCTCCTTCTCAGCACAGGTCTGTCCCTGGGAGCAGGTCCAGGGGGAGATCCTGAGCCAGAAGGAAAAAGCCACTGAAGCAGCAGAGTCAGGGACCCCCGGTGACACAGCGGCCACCACCCCAAGCCTGAAGCCATCCTCCCAAAAGCCCTCCCTCCGGAGTCTGGGACTCGCCATCAAAGCCTTCAACCGCTCCAGGGGGAAAAGCATCTCGAAGGGAAGGAGAGAGGGCGAGGGGAGCCTGAGGAACAGGGGGAATGAGAGGGAGGGGGGCAGCCGGAGGGAGAGACCCAGCCTGGCAGCGACATCAGCCATGTCCCTCGGAGGGATCAGCCAAGACTCTGCCACCAAAAGCCTTGAGTGGAGCAGGCAGAGGCCCAGCAGTGAGCCCACCACCCACCCATGGCAGGGGAATGCGGTTCCCTGCCAGCAGAACAACAATGCTGGCACTGCCTGGGACACTGCAGGCTGGGGGGACAGTGGGACAGAAGGACAGTGGGACAGCCCAGACCTGGGGACAGGTGATGATGAGAAACTGGCAGAGGAGGGTGTGGATGCTGACGATGGCCAAGGGCCCCCCTCAAGGGTGCATGAGATCCCAGCCACCAAGAAGGAGCCCAACATCCCCATGAAACCCCAGTGGCTGTGGGCAGCGGGAAAGCACAGACATGTCCCCAGCAAGAGGCTGAGGCTCCAGTGGCACAGCCAGAGACGGGTGCTCCTGCAGCCATGGTGAGGGTGATCACACCAAAGGAAGGGGCGGGTGG
>NW_010300309.1:0-1740 GCF_000700745.2 Antrostomus carolinensis | reverse complement strand
GGGACTGAGGTTTGTCCCCAGGGAGCCCTGAGTGTCCCAGCAGGAAAAGGAGCCTTGCTGCGCCAGGAGGCAATTGCTTTCCAGGAGGACAGTGGGGTCCCACTGGATGAGGAGAAGGGGGACAGTCAGCCCAAGCCCCTCAGTCCCAGCCGGGGTGCTGAGAGGGTCCCCCCAAGGAGCTGGAGCGTGGAGGTGGCCCCAGCTGCACCGGGGAACGCTGACAGCCCAGCGTGCAGGGAGGCAGAGCTCTGTCCTGGGGAAATCCAGGCAAATTCCAGCATTAAAATAGAAATCTGCCCCTGGGAGGAGAGTGAGGGGGAGGACGGGGAGCCAGACAGAGCCCTGGGGGTGGGTGGCAGCAATAGGGAGCCCCCCTTTTTCCCCCCACCCTGGTGAAGAGCAGGGCATGGACATACCACCAGCAAAACCCCCAGAGATGCCCAAAGTGGCTTTGGAGATCATGGGGAGCACAAAGGACAGGAGGGCAGAGGTTTGTCCGTGGGAGACCAGCGAAGGGGAAAGGACCTTCAGCACAGAAATCTGCCCCTGGGATATGGAGGGGGCTCAGCCAGAGCGAGAGAGGAAGGAAGGAGAGAGGAGGCGGCTGGCCAAGGGCGTGAGGAGCATCAGACCAAACTCACTGGGTTTGCCAAGAGCATGGGAGAGCGGGAGCAGCCTGCGAGCACCCAGCTGGTCCTGGAGCAGCACTGGCAGTGAGGGACCCCCACCTAAACCTGCTCCCAGAAGTTCTGAGCTACCAGAAGTGACCTCGAGGAGCCCAGCGAGCACACGGGCTTCGGTTTGTCCTTGGGAAGCGGTGGGAGCTGACAGTGATGCAGCAAAGGTTTGTCCTTGGGAAAGGGGAACTGCCTTATCTGATGCAGAGGAATTAGATGGTGGTGAAGTTTCCCACGTGAAGGATGGGATTCCACCACAGGGACTGGCTCTGAGGGACAAGGGAGAGACAGCTCCAGCCTCAGACAAGGGGAGCGGCCAGCGAGGATCTCCCAGTCCCAGGGAAGGTGCAGAGCAGCCCAGCACAGGGATCACATCGAAACACCCAGCTCTGCCCAAAATGTCACCTAAGCAACTAGGAACCATCGATAGCAAAAAGGCCAACGCTTGTCCCTGGGAAGTGGAGGATGAGCCACTTCCTAAACCAGAAATCTGCCCTTGGGAAGAGCCTGCAGCTCCATCAGGGAAGGAAAGACCGAGTCAGGACATGTGTGGGACATCCAAAGGGGAAAACAAACCAGGATATGGAGGACTTGAAGATATCAAAGCAAAGCTGAAAGAGACAAGTGGCCATTGGACAGAGCACAGGGACACTGAGATCTTGACAAAGCTCATGAGCAAAAACCTGGAGTGTTCAAAAGCAGAGTCCAAGAAATCCCAGAGTGTGGAGAGCATAAAGGAGGAGATCTGTCCATGGGAGAGCCTGGGAACAGAGCAGACCCCAGAACAACCCCGTGTGGGGAGCCCAGCACTGCCCAAATCACCTTCAAGTAAATCCCAGAGTGGAGAAAGCCTGAAGTTGATCTGTCCTTGGGAGATGGAATCCACAGACAAAGCAGAAATCTGCCCCTGGGAGGCAGCTGCTCCACCATCAGGTAAAGAGAAATCGAGTCAGGACAAAGATGTTGTGCCTGTGGTGAGAAGAAGCCCTTCTATGGGTCAAGGCATCTTGAAAGAGAATAGAGACAGCAAAACTGCAAAGCAGGAGAAATCCAGCAGAGACCG
>NW_010300308.1:33750-35232 GCF_000700745.2 Antrostomus carolinensis | reverse complement strand
GGCAGCACCCCGGCCCGATTGCACAAGGCTCAGCAGCGGCACAGCAGCCACTGAAGCTGGGTTTGTGGGCGAGCTGGCCTCCTCTGATAGCTGGGGTAGCTCTGGGACATGATTAGGCACTAGAGCTGGATCTCCACGTTCCATACCCAGCATTGCAATGGATGAAACACATTTAAAAAACAGAGAGAAAGCTGGGTTTTGGGTCTGTCAGCCAAGCGAGCAGGGCAGCCGGGGCCATGCGCTTGCTCCGTGGCCCGCCAGTGGTGAAGAGGCAATGTCAAGAGGTTCTTGATGGTGGGTCAGCTATTAATCCATGTATTTTAGCAAAACCTTAATTTATTTCTTAAGGTTTGTGTAAGTGGTGGAAAAGGGGAACACTAGGGGTGGGGGGAGCTTGTCTGGGATTAAACTCGCCTGAAAGCCAAGCACGCCAAGCTCGCGAGCCTGGAGAGAGCTTAATTAAAGTCAAAGGAGAAGCGTTTCCAAGAAAATAATATGGGTTATTTAAATGGGATATTTTTGTTCTGGGCCCAGAATGTCTCCTTTCCCTCTTCGGTGTCAGCTTTAATAAAACAAAATGAGATCTCCAAGAAAAACAAATTGAAGCTCTTAAAAGGCGCTGCGGAGATAAAAATCAGTAACACTGTTGCTGGTAACACCTTTGGGTTATTAAAACGGAAAGAATGCTAACGATGCGATTTGCATCGGCCTTTCTTGTGGCTTCGCCCCTGCAGGAGCCCGCTCGCCCTGGGAGGGGGGGCATGGCACAGCCCCGGCGCCCCTCACCATGGCCTCTGGGCTGGGGTGCAGGGCACAAGCGGCTTCACTGGTCGGGCAGATTGGGGTGTATTTGGGAAATGGTCACACATGGGGGATTTTGCAAGGCTTTATTTTTCTTTCCCAACGCTGTGCCGAAAGCTGACAGGGTTGGGAGCGGCGCTGAGGTTAAATGCTAAAAGACTTGTAAAAATGGGGAGAATCGGGATTCAGGGGACACCAAACTTAAACAAAAAAACAATCCAAAAACCCCAAATTAAATAGGGGCTGATCTAGTTGGAAAAGATGCTGTAGCCCGTCAGAGCTCTTTCAGAGATGATGAACCTGTGCATGAAAATACCAAACTGGACTTGTGTCCAATTCTGGAGCCCCCAACACAGGAAAGACATGGACCTGTTAGAACGAGTCCAGAGGAGGCCACGAGGATGATGCAAGGGCTGGAGCAGCTCTGCTGTGAGGACAGGCTGAGAGAGTTGGGGCTGTTCAGCCTGGAGAAGAGAAGGCTCCAGGGAGACCTTCTAGCGGCCTCCCAGTACCTGAAGGGGCTCCAGGAAGGCTGGGGAGGGACTTTGGACAAGGTCAGTTAATGACAGAACAAGGGGAAATGGCTTGAAACTGGAAGAGGGGAGGTTTAGATTAGACATTAGGAAGAAATTCTTTGGTGTGAGGGTGGTGAGACAGTGTCCCAGGTTGGCCAGAGAAGCT
>NW_010300308.1:32090-33705 GCF_000700745.2 Antrostomus carolinensis | reverse complement strand
GGAGCAACCGGTTCTAGTGGAAGGTGTCCCTGCTGATGGCAGGGGGGTTGGAACTGGATGATCTTTAAGGTCCCTTCCAACCCAAACCAGTCTATGATTCTATGCCTTATATATGGCTGGAGAGCTGCTGGGTACAGCTTTGTTCACCGTGCTGAGACGTTGGGTTGGGGAGCTGGGGTGACCTCCTCTCAAACCAGTGCCCAGATCCAGATGGTAGGGCCGAGCATGCTGGATCCTGTACTGAAGGGCTGCTTCCAAAGTGAGAGCAGCTCTCCTGGCTATGGGTTGCTCCCCAGGATGCTGGATCCTGTACTGAAGGGCTGCTTCCAAAGTGAGAGCAGCTCTCCTGGCTATGGGTTGCTCCCCAGGATGCTGAAGCCAGGAGGGCTGGGGAGCAGCTGGTGACATGGTTTTGCATTTTGGTCCCTTGACCATCAGCTTCTATCTTTCCACAGGAAGAGTGGATTAAAAGCTGCCCCTTTTATTTCCATGTGCTCCCATGGAAAGAGCTGACCAGCTCCTGGTTGGAAGCTGGTGAAGGCTACCAGTGCCTTCACTGGGTACCACCGGGGATGTGCATGGTCTCGGGGTGATGCTGCTGACCTAGGTCTGGGGCAAGGGTACCCAGTGCTGCTGGGGGGTCCTGTCTGTCTGTCTGCTGAGCAGGAGGATTCTTTTGGACAGGGTGGCTTTAAAGTGCCCAGTGTGATGCCATCCACAGGGTGCAGAGGCCACCTCCTGCCTCGCTGCCTCCATCAGATAAGGCAATTAGAGCTTTATCACTTAATTGCAGAGTAGAATAATAGCAGAGTCTTATTGAGATAGGACATTGCCACGGGGTGAATATTGGAGGTGTTGGGGTTTTGTTGTGGGATTTTTAAAAATCTTTTTTATTTTTTCAAAGTAAACCTGTCAGGGCCTCGGTGCTGCTGGAGGTGTGAGGTCTTCACAGGGCTCCTCCTGCCCGTACCCTACCATGTCCCCTGCCCGTGGGGAAATTCTGCATCAAATAAAAGTCGTGCCAAGCCCCAATGCCAGGGAAGCTCATCTGGAGTAGGTGAGAAACCAACCTGGGAGGAGAGAGGGTGAGGACCCACAGGGATGTTGTTGGCCACTTTCTGGATACCTTTTCCTTCTCACCCTGGGAATGCAATTTCCATCCCTTGCAGGTTTTTCCTGTCCTGCTTGGCAGGTTGCAGGGTGCATGCTTACCACTGTATGTGGCCATCGGGCTAATGCTGGTAGCCCATGCCCTCAAGAGTGAGAACATCCTAAAGCCCTTGCACGACTCTCAATGTCCCATGTGAGATGCTTGACCCTGTGTGGAGATGGATGAAATAAAATGTCATATTTGGCAATTCTTTCCCAGCTGGCCAGGGCTGGTGGGGGCGAGGGGGGGCAAGCAGGGCATTGGCACCGATACCCAGAGCTCTGCTTCTCTCCGACCCACAAGGTCCCAGTTTTCCACTCTTCCTGTGGGACCCTGTGACCATTGAGGTAGCTGTGTGCACTCAGCCTCAGGATTTGGGACACTTTCCTGCCCAGACTGGATTTTCTGCCTTGAAAATGGGGATTTGCAAGCCCTGTATTGGTGCAGGGTGGGTTTCTCAGCAGG
>NW_010300308.1:29928-32054 GCF_000700745.2 Antrostomus carolinensis | reverse complement strand
GTGTGGGGTGATAAAAACTCAGGACATCTGGGGACAAGGGATGATGTTGCAAGCTGATGACCCTGGCTCTTGGGATCTGCATTTTGGGAGAGGGGCTTTATTAAGTGAGATTCATATCAAATCAAATGTGTTGCCCACAGCTAAGAAATCGTGGCAGATTTATTTTTTTTTTTAAGCTGTTAAACTCTGCCCTGCTTCAGTTCATCAACCAAAGCGTGATCCAAACAGCCTGGGAGTGGAGGTACTTTAGGTCCTGATTTGACCTCTGTGCTGGCTCTTAACCCTCGCTGGCCCATCCTAAACTACACCTGGAGATAAGATTAGCCCCAATCTGGATTTTGGAGCTTGTTTCCCTCTCTTGGGACAACATCCCCCTGACTCCACGTTTCTCAGCCACCTTGTCTGCAGCCTTCTCCTGCCACGGTTTGTGCCCCACTGGCCTCATAAAACAAGGAAAAAGCAATAAATTTTGACAGCAGGGTGGCAGAGAGGTTTTCTGCTCAGTGAAGGTGATTGCTTAGATTTTTATTGTGGGATGAAGAGGGAAGGAGGAGAAAAAAACCAAAACTAAAAAGCTGTTGGAAAGATGATGCCAGGCAAAGCAGCAGGAAAAGCAACATCTTTGGGGGTTTTAATTCCTGCTTCTGAAGCAGGAATTAGCTCTTGCAAAATGTCAGGCATTGCCGGGTGACGTTGGCCCCCTGGCCACACACTTTTCGCAGCAGATAGCCCTTTCTTTTGTCACCCGGCTCTGATGGGGCAAAGCTTAGGCTTCATATGAGCATTTGAATCAGGGAACATGATGAAGAGACACCAAGGCAGGATGCTGGGGCCAGTGTGCAAGCGGCAGGTTGTTGGCTGGTTTCCCCATTAGTCAGGGCTGGTGACGAGTCAGTCTCCTGTAACATTTTTTAATGAATGAATCAGTTTTGGCTCAGCCCAATGGTCAGACAAGTTAAGTGAGCAGCAGCTGGTATTAGTCTCATTAGTAATCGAGACAGGATCGAGCCTCTCCCTAGCTCTGCAAACTCTGTGGGATCCGCAACCACCATCTCAGTGTCTGGTGGGACTAGCAGCAGCACGGGAGCCCCCCAAGCCCCTCAATGGGGGCATTTGGCTTCTCCATTACCTCATTCCCTTACACCTCCCTGTGCCTCCCAGCTCCTCCACACACTGAAGCTTTGTTGCCAGGTCAAACCAAGTGTCGGGTGCAAACGGGGATCTGCATCCCGGGCTTTCTGCTGTCCAAGTGGATCTGTCCTTGGTCAGTGCCTCAGCACTGATTTTTTGGGAGGAAGGGAATTTCAGCTTTGGGTTGTCTGTGGTTGCAGCCAGGGAGCACAGCTCGGCTGTGTTTGTTGCTCCAGTCCCGAGGCAGCCCCAGTTCAGGGTTGCTCCTTGGCCAGAAGAAAGTGTTTGACATTTTGCTGTGACTTCAGCTGCAGCAGTTGGGATTTAGGAGCCCTTCCTGCCTGGGGCCAGGACCCGGAGCAGGGGTACGTGGGCATCAGGGAGCTGCCTGCGCTTGGCTTCACGGCTGCAGCCCCCACAGTGCAGATTCACCCTGGTCTCACTGGTCTTCCCTTCATTGCTGGCACATGGCACAGATGCTTGGCTGTGCAGTGGCATTCAGCAGCTTGGCCCCTCTCTGCCTATCTGTAATGCCACTGCCATGCAGTGCACCAGCTTGCCACAGCCATGCAGGGCTTGGGATGGGAACACCCTGTGTCAGGGTCATTGCGGAGGCTGAGCTCCCCCTGAGCAACTGATGTCATCTACCTGGATTTTGCAAGGCGTTTGGCACTGTCCTGCACAACATCTTTGTCTCTTAAATTGGAGAGACATGGAGTAGATGGATGGACCACTCGGCGGATAAGGAATTGCCTGGATTGTCGTACTCAGAGTTGCGGTCGATGGCTTGGTGTTGGTGTCCAAGTGGAGACCAGTGATGAGTGGTGTCTCTCAGGGGTCGGTTCTGGGACTGGTGCTGTTCAACATCTTTGTTGGTGACATGGGCAGAGGGACCGAGTTCACCCTCAGCAAGTCTTCCAGCTTATCAAATCCCCTTGACACAACTTGGGGCTGTTCAGCCTGGAGAAGAGAAGGCTCCGGGGGAGACCTTCTAG
>NW_010300308.1:6299-29697 GCF_000700745.2 Antrostomus carolinensis | reverse complement strand
GAAGTGTTCTCGGCCAGGTTGGATGAGGCTTTGAGCAACCTGGTCTAGTGGAAGGTGTCCCTGCTGCTGGCAGGGGGGTTGAAACTGGATGATCTCTAAGATCCCTTCCAACCCAAACCAGTCTGTGATTCTCTGATAATGTTCCAGTGAACAGACCATCCCCAGCACAGGCACGGTAGTGGGCTGGTGGGCTGGTGTCCTCCAGCAGATCCCCACGGTCCAGTGCTGGGCCGAGCAGCAGAGCTAGATCCACCCCACATTCAGGGCTTTGCATCCCAGGGCTGCCTGTGGCCTCTCACATCCCTCCATACCCCAAAATCCCAGGGTGCTTCAGTTCTGCACTGCTGAAGCCACTTGGTCCCTGCTCTTCTCTTATCCCTGGGCATGGATGGGCTTCACGGGAGAAACTGGAGCTCAGGGGCTTGAAAACAAGCTTGGGGACTGTGGTGTGCATTACCTGCAGCAATCCTACTGCTGGCACCTGTGGAAACAGGGTCATTTTGATTCCTGCCCCTACCCCAAGATACGGTTTTTCCCTGGGGAGGAAGAGGAAGCTCCCTGGCCATGGAGATGAGATGTGTGGCCTTTAAACCTGAATCGCAGGAGGACCACAACTTACCCAATAACTGATAGAGACCTTCATTAACCTGTCCTGTTATTTATTCTGATTTTAAAGCCCTTGATGCAGCAAAAAAGCAAAGGCATTTCTCGGGGGAAGCACATTAATGTTTTACCGGGCTGCGAAGCGCTTTGCTGCCGAGGCACTTTAGGTGGCACAGGTTGTCCTCGCTTCCCCTCGGCCTCATTAAACACCGCATGGCTCCGGGGAGGCCACGGCGCGACTCTGCCCGCAGCTGTCGTGTGGGCTAAAGCCTTCAGGGTGGTGGCTTTTTTAATATATATGTATATGTGTGTGTATGTCTGCGCACGGGCATCTATATGCACATATGTGTATATATGTGTGTGTGTATATTATGGATCTTCATTCAAGGTGCAGTGGCAGAAGCTAGAGGGCTTGGGGCTGGGTTCCTGAGATGTTAATGGGAAGTGTGGGGCTGGGTACCATCCCACGTAGGAAACCCCGACACCTCGGCCAGGGCTTTTCTTCACCCACCCCGAGCATGGAAGGGCAGGGCTTTGCCCTTCCCAACACGGTGGCTGCTGAAGCCACCCGGCGTCTGAAAAACTTTCAAATGAGAGCAGACTAGCCAAAAGTAACAGCCCATTGGCAAAGGGGTATAACCTGTTTCTTGTTGAGGAAAAAAATAAATTAAAAAAATATTGCTGTTCTTCAGTTTCTTTTAGCTATCGGATTTGCTTAATTACAGCATGGTCTATTTTTCTGAGATATCCAGGTGTTCTCAAGTGTGTGCTTTAATGTAAGGAAACTCTAGGAGATTAAAACCACATGGATGTTTTACCCTTCTTTTGGCCTCCAGGTGTTTGGTTTCATGATGATATGCAAGTCTTGCGTCGTCTGGGGTTATTTTCCCCCATCAGTAGGCTTCAGGAGCACTATCTAGAGATGTCAGTGTCTCTGTCTGGAGACCCAGGGGAAGCTCTCTGGCACTGGAGGAGGACATAATTTCCTGATGACCATCAGGAGAAGAGCCTAGATCTTCCACCATGGAGCTGTTTTGCCACATGGATGCTGCTCTGGCTGTGTGCCTACTCAAGGGCTCTGCTCAACCTGCTTACGAACAGCTTTTCTTCATTTATTTTGATTTCTAAAGATATTAGCTCACCGGAGGAGACTCCTCAATGGATTCCCCACCACGGTCAGTCATTGCTTCATTCCACAGGAGGGTTTGGGCTGGGACTGAGTGCTGGGACTGACCCAGGGAGCCTCCAGCATGGTGGGAGAGCTCGGATGGAAGAGGCCATTGCAGGGAGGGGTTCTCTTCTCTGCGAACAAAGCTTGGGGGCAAAACAACTTAAAAGCCACCGGGTGCAGCGTGGAGAGGGACCTCCCTTCGGAAAGCACCCGCAGCAGCCGTTGCTGAGATCTGCCCTTTCATATTTCTGGCCCCATGTATAGTCTGGTATGGGGCGGACTTTGTCTTCAGGGGAACTGGGGCCTTGTTGGGTGTAAGCAAATAAGTAACATAACTGAAATATTTTGGTAAGATTCGGGCGGGAGACTCTGCTCAAGTGCCGTGGGGGAGGCATCACTGCCGCCCTGGCGCTCTCTGTATTGGGGTGCTTGCCCCAGGGGGCTCAGGCTGAGGTTGCTGCAGCATTTTTTTTCCTTGGAGCTTTGGGGGATCTGGAGGGTGGCTACGGGCCAGGGGGTGTTTGGGGGGCAGATGGTGCCAGCAGCGCTGGCGGTGCATGGGAGTGCTGCTGGGAGAAAGGTGGGAGATGCTTTCTTCCAATCTTGCTCATCCGCAGGCTGCCCCAACCTTGGCTGATGGGTGCTTGGGAGATCTGTCTCTTCCCATGCCATCCCTGTCCCCTTCCCACTGGAGGAGGCTGTGGCAGGTCCCTGCCCAGCTCCCTGCGGTGTGTGTACCCATTCGGGGCACAGCCATGCTCCCCAAAGCATCAGGCGCTGATCTCTTCTCTCTGGCCACCAACGAATGCCAGGAGCAGAGGGAATGGCAGGAAGATGTGGCAGGGGAGGGTGAGGTTGGCCATGAGGAAAAGGTTCTTGAGGCAGAGGGTGGTGGAGCACTGGAACAGGCTCCCCAGGGAGGTGCTCACGGCACCAAGCCTGACAAGATTCCAGCAGCATTTGGCCAAGGCCCTCAGGGACATGGGCTGAATGTTGGGATTGTCCTGTGCAGGGACAGGAGTTGGACTCCATCATCCTTGTGGGTCCCTTCCAACTCACAACATCTGACGATTCTATGATTCTGTGATTCTATGATCAGCCTTAGGAATTCCAAGGACAGCAGGGGCTGTGGGCTGTGGCTGGGGTGTCCTGACATGGGGCTGGCAGGAGCTGTCCCTCCCTGTGGGGCTCCCGTGGGCTGGATTTTTTGGGGAGATGCCTTTGCAGAGTGTTGGGGTGTGATGTGACAAGAGCCAGGCACCACATTGCACCAGAGGGAAGGGGCAAGGGACAATTAATTATTAATCAGGCCCCAGAAGGGACGTGGGGAGGTGTCTTTGCTGAGCATCGCACGGCAGGAAAGGGTTGGGTCAACTAGGAGAGGTGGAGGAGAGGAGGGGAAGCGATGGGCAGTGCTGAAGCCCAGGCTGGGGTGTTCCTGCTAGAGGAGGGAAGGCGCATCACTGCCTTCAGCTCCCTAAAAAGTTGCTAAAAAGGTAATAAACTGTTCTCTCTGTCCTGTGAGGAACAGGTTGCAAAGTGATGCTTTGAAATTTTGCAGCAAGGAAGATGTTGGTTGGGAGAAATACTTGGGAGTGCAGGAGGACTAGGCTTTGCCTAGGGAAGGTTGGAGATGCCTATCGCTGGAGAGGTTGGAGAAAAGGCTAGGCAGAAGTTTACCAGGGTTGGGAGGAGATCATAGATGTCCTACAACAACACCTATTTGTCTGGAAAATGGTGGTTGAGGTGTCTGGGCCGGGTGGAGGAGCTGTGGCCAGGACTCCTGGATTTGGTCTCAAGTGCACTGTGACTCTCCTCTTAATGGGCAGGGCTGGGAAAGGGCTGGAAATATTTTTCTTTCTGAGTATCCCTTAATTAACTGAAAGGGAAGGCTGTCAAGTACCCAACCAGGAGGAGAAAAGGATCTTCGTGTGCCTGTGACCAACCCAACAATTCGCCTCCATTTACTCTGCCCGGCCTCTTTGTTTTCCCTTTGAAAAAAAAAAGGGTGTTTTTCTCCTTCCCTCCATTTAACTGCTATTTATTTGCTGGTAAGTGGAAGGAATTCAGCTGGGATCAGCCCGGTTCCTGCCAGCAACTGGAGTTGAAAAGTTTCCGTGGGGAAGATGTAAGAGCAGAGCAGGGGGGTTGTTTTCCACCCACCGCTGCTCCTCGCTCTGCGTCAGGGCCAGCCAGGTTGGGTGGGTTTATTCTCCTTTTTGACTGGGATGTTGACAGGCGCCGGTGGGAGTTGCAATGGGAGGAGCACAAACCCCAGCCGGAGGGTTTCTTCTCGTTGTTAATGGGAAACAGAAGATGGCTTGGGAGAAATTTGGCAAAGAAGGACATTTTTCTGTCTCTTCCAGCTTGGAAAAAAGCATCGTTTCTCACCCCAGCCTCCCCGCAGAAGGCGGAGGGTTCCCAAACGCAGCCCAGGCAGGGTTTGCTGGGGAAGGAGAGGAGACAGAAAATGCCCGGTGATTTCACAAGGGATGGAGCAGTCTTGGGCCACCAGCTGCGTTTCAGGAGGGGTCCCCAACCTGCCTTCCATGGGGGTTCTCCCTGTGGCATCAAGGGGTTGGGGTGCCACAGCTGCTTTCACCCCAGAGTAATGCTGGAGATTTTAGGGGTCCTGCAGCCGTGCCTTGGGTGTGATATCACCACGTAGGTGGAGATGTCATGCCAGCTGCAGTGGTGGCTTTGCGCTGGGCATAGGCACCCGTAGGGATGCACATGGATGCTGTGCCTGGCCGGGAGATGAACCGCTGACCCTGACCTTGGCACTACCCTCTCAGCCTGGCTGGCGAGCGCTGCTTTGCCGTCTGCTCTGATGTGTGCTGGCCAGGAGCCAGGACCTCTGTGCCCCAGCAGCGGATGTCATGCCAGCTGCAGTGGTGGCTTTGCGCTGGGCATAGGCACCCGTAGGGATGCACATGGATGCTGTGCCTGGCCGGGAGATGAACCGCTGACCCTGACCTTGGCACTACCCTCTCAGCCTGGCTGGCGAGCGCTGCTTTGCCGTCTGCTCTGATGTGTGCTGGCCAGGAGCCAGGACCTCTGTGCCCCAGCAGCGTATCTCAAAGCCAGCGGAGCTGCTCTGAGCCGGGGAAATGCTGTAGCAGTCATGTGCGTGGCCAGCAGCGTATCTCAAAGCCAGCGGAGCTGCTCTGAGCCGGGGAAATGCTGTAGCAGTCATGTGCGTGGGACAGCTGGCAGGGTGCTGGGGTGCAGGTGAGTGTGGGGCAGGGGGTGAGGTGCCCCCCAGAGTCACCCAGCAGCGTATCTCAAAGCCAGCGGAGCTGCTCTGAGCCGGGGAAATGCTGTAGCAGTCATGTGCGTGGGACAGCTGGCAGGGTGCTGGGGTGCAGGTGAGTGTGGGGCAGGGGGTGAGGTGCCCCCCAGAGTCACCCTCCAGGGTTTGAGGTGTCCCCACAAAAATGTCAGCATTCATCTAGGTTCCAGGCTGGAAAGTGGTTTGGCTGGTGCTGTCCAGGCATATGCCCCAGCGCTGCTGGCCCAGTCCTGGTGTGGGTGCCAGGTGTGGGCTGTCCCTCACGTGGCTCATGTCCTCACAGGCGCTCACCTCCCTGCATCCTCCCTGCCTTGTTTGTAAACGTGGTGGTTTTGCCTTGGATGGACAATCATGTCTTGCAGAGTGGTCTCTGGGTGCTGGTTGTCTCTGAAGGAAGATAAAGTGATGGGGTGAATTCCTGAAGCTCCTCCACCCCCATCCCCCAGCTGCCATGTCCTCCCAGTTGTCTTTGTGCTGCAGGAACTGGTTACCAGTACGGGTCTGCCAGTTACAAGAAGTGGCCACGGTGGGAATTTCGAGGAGACGACATGTTTTTGGGCTGGGGGAAGAGGAAGGTTGTCACCACTACCTTGTTGGGGACAGGAGGATGGCCGTGGCAGGACGTGAGTGCTGAGCTGTTCCCAGCAAGCACTTCACATGCTTGTACAAGGGACTGGAGGCGGTTAATCATAGTCAAAGCTCAATGAAGTTTGGTCAGGTCACGGCTTTTCCAAAGGCTTAAAATTTCGGACGTGCAGAAGCCGGTGTCTGGGGCCACGGCTGATCCACACCGTCCCACTGGAGTTAATCATTGCCAGCGGGTCCGAGACCTGCCTGGCTCCAGCAATGGGAACCATTTCCCCAAAAACAAAGGGTGAGGAGCCAGCACATGGGGCCTGGAAGAAGCCTCAACCTGCCAAGGTGTGTTGGGCTGGAGAGAGCTGGGCCCCCTAACCCTGAACCTGACCCTAACCCAAACTCTAAACCTAACCCTGAACGTGACTCTAGTACAGACCCTAAGCCTAACCCTAGCTCTAACCCTGAACCTGACTCTAACCCAAACCCTTAGGCCTGGCCTTAACCCAAACTCTGACCCTAACCCAAACCCTAACCCTAGCTTTAACCCTGACCCAAAACCTGACCCTGGCTCTGACTCAAACCCTAAACCTAACCCTGGCCCTAATCCTGACCCTAACACTAACCTAACCCTGACCCTAGCACAAATCCTAATCCTGACTTTGACTCTAACCCACACCCTGACCCTTTGCTCTGCTTTTCCTTTGCCACGGTAGATGTTGTGTCTGTTGTCGTGGTGGAGCCCATGTGGTCACCCAGAATGGGGCAACCTGGAGCAGGCACTGGCAGCTGCTCAGGAGCCCCTTGCTCTCCCCACTTGCCCCAGAGGGCCCCGAGCTGCCATCTGCACTTGGGGCTGGACCAGGGGGAAGGACCTGCTCTGCTTCAGTCACCCAGGCCCAGCTGGGAGGTCCCTGGGGGCTGCTGGTCCAGCCCTGAGCTGCTACGGTAGGAGATGTGGCCACTGCACGCTGGGAGCATGTAAATCCCAAACTTTTCCAAGTTGAGCCCAAGAATCATGGACCTTGGGGTCTGGCCCCCATCTGCTTGCCTTGCTGAGAGTTAGCTCTCCAAAATGGGGCTGGGGGCTATGGCTGGTTTCCCCACCCTCCCAGAACTACCAAATAAACGCGAAGGCTCCTGTCCTTTGGTTGAGTGCCAGCATTGCAGGGGGGACATTTGAGGGGCATCACAGCTAGGGAGAAAAAATATTTTAAAAAAAGAAAAAAAAAAAAAAGGAAAGGTGGAAAAAATCAGGAGGAAGATCTGGGTTTGGCAGAGTGTGTTTGGGTGAGCACCAGGAGCTTGAGGGGACAGCCGGACCCCAGTCAGTGCCTGTGGTGCTGCGCTCACCGCTGGTGTTCCTGAGGCTGGAAAGGGGTTTTTGATATACATATATATATATATATATAAAATACTTTCTTCTCCCCATGGGTGTGTTTTGAAAAGGAGCTTGGGAACAATGAGCATTAACAAGCAGATCGAGAATTAAATGCGGGGTTTGAGTCTTCAAATGTGTGCACATTGCAGAGCGCTTGTTTGTGCCAAGATAAACCCCGTCAGGAATAAACATCGTTTTACATGAAAGACTAATTACAGATTGGCGCTCGGCGGGTGGGAGGAGGGAATTTTCACCAATTAAAATGGAACTTTTCTGTTTTTCATAAAATTGCTGGATTAAAACGCAGCCAGGGACTGGTGAGGTGTTTGACAGTGCAGTCAAAGGAGGGGATGCTCTCCACCAGGATGTGTTTTTTCTCCCAGTACTAAAGAGGCTCTACCAGTTCATTTGGGCAGGAGCTATGTTAGGGCACTGGTTTTGTCCAAGAGTGGCTGAACTCCAAGAGCTGCCCTCCAGGCGTGCAGCCCCAGGATCTCACCCGGGGAGATGGGACATGGGCAAACTTGGTCCAACTTAGAGTCACCTAACCACATGAGAGGTTGGAATAAGATCTCCAGCCTCCTCAAGGGTGTTGGTTATGGAAGGATGCCTGGATGGGATGTGGTGGTTGGGAGCTTGTGTTGAGATAATGTTGAGACTGTAGCTCCTATTTATTGGGTCACTTCAGTGTGTGGTAGGTGAATCATCTCTCAAAAATTGTAAGCCAGAAGCTGATGTGGAGAAGAAAAACCTTCCTGGGCTGCTGAGAGGAGTGCTGGGAAGAAAAATCCAGGCTGGGCACATGGGGGGTTTCAGCTGCAGAGCACATGCTGCTTTGTTGCTTTTGGATGGTTTTCACAAGAATTTGCATTTCTGGATCAGCTCTGGAGCCTCCGAGGCCGAGCAGGAGCCAGGCTGTGGACAGGGAGGATGTGATGCAGGTCAGACATGAGCTCAAACACCATTTTGCTCTAACTGGGGTTGAATTTTATGGTTTTGGAATGAAACGATGCAAAATGTGGCTGGAGCTGAGTTTCTCCGAGATGTTCAGTGCATGAACCTCAGGCGAACACTCTGCGCCTGCTGCCTGCCAAGCAAAACCACAGATTTGTCTCCGTCTCTCCTTAACATGGCCACGGGACAGCTAATATTGGGACTTTTCTCTCACATACGCTGATATCTGTCACTTAGTGGTTACAGGATGTAGCCTGGGCATCGTCTCTTAAATGTCCCCTGCATCCTTGAGAGCGAGGGAAGGCAGAGACACCTGATCAGGAGAGATGTGGTGGGTTTTTTTAAATCACAGTACATTCCCAGCCTGCTCTGCTCCTGTGCCCTGTGCTCCTCAACAAATTAAAACCTGATTTTTTTTAAAAGTCTACAATGGCAAAAACTGGGTGAACACTTGCCGGGTCTCGTCTCTGAGAAGCTGTTCTGGTATCCATGGTCATGGGACCAAGCTGTGATGACTGTGGTTGCCACTTTTCCTTCAACATTCACATTTTTCCTCACTCTGTGCTAATACTCCCACAAACAGGACACTGAAAGGGTCCTTAGTCCGACCTGACCTTGAATAATTCCTATGAATAATTCTATTTATTCCAATTTTCAGGCTGTTATGGAATTGTTTTTGAAAGAAGGGAGGGGGGGAAACATCAGCCAAACCTGATAAAAGAGGACTTTGTTCAGTTTTACGGTATGGTACAAAGCAGGGCTTGCTATAAATTAATGAGTTTATCTGGCTTTTAGCTGCACGTGATGCACAGTGGCTGCCACCGCACTGCTCCACCACCTCACATCCAGAGGAGCCCAACTGCTCCTCGGCTTTGGTTTTCTGCTCCTCAGCTTCAGTTTTCTGCTCCTCAGCTTCAGTTTTCTGCTCCTCAGCTTTGGTTTGCTGCTCTTTAGCTTAGTTTCCTTTCCTGCTGTGCATCGCGGTGGCCTCCTCAGATGTGACTTTGTGTTTGCCTTTATTTAAGCCTTGACCAACCCTCCCTGGGATGTGCACAGTCCATGGGGGGTGTTGAGCACATGAGGCTGAGCCGTTGGGGAGCATTTCAGACTTTACTTTGAGCGAGCAAGAAGATGACGCAAATTGCTTTTTAAGGGCAGAAGATGAAACAGCTGCTTCATTTTCAGTGCAGATGTGCTGCGGGTGGCAGGCATTAGCTCCACAGAGGGAGGTTACAGCCAGTCACTTCCCCGCAGTGTCTGCATGGGCAGGGCCACCAGGTTGCTCGGACTCCCAGGCCACCTGAAATAGGAGCCAGGCAGGGCTGGGAAAGGCTTTGAAGATGTGTGATGAGGTTGGTCATGCCAGCAGAGCTGCCCTGTCCCTAGAAAACTCCAGTCAATAAATTACTTCTTTCTTGGAGGAGCAGTACAGATGGGGAGATGGAGGTGAATTACCTTTGGCTTTCCCATCTCTCTAAGAAATGCCAAGTGCCTGGGGAAGGTGACCCTCTGCAGTGTGTCCCTGTCCCCTCTAACAGCCACCCTGTCCCGGCTGCCGGCGTGAGCAGGAGAAGCCGCAGGAAGCGAGGGAAGACACTTCCTCCGGCGGCAGATCTGAGGTCACCTCCTGGTCCTTGATCCCTCCAGCCTGGGGTATGTGGGTCAGCGGGGAAGCACAGCTGAGAGCGACGTCCCTTCCTTCTCTCTCCCTAGAGATTCATTTTTAAAGGAACAAATAGACTCAGCCGCAGTACTACGCAGTACCATTTTTTAATTATGTTTTTTGGAACAATGAGCTAAATGCCGGGGGATGTTTAGATCTGCATCTCAGAGTGGTGACGTTTTCCCTTGTTGTTTCTCACCTTCCTGCACCCACCTTGCTCTGCTGTGCAGTGCCCAGAATGCTTTTTCTGCTCAGGAAAACACCAGTAAGAAAGGAGCTTTTCATCCTTTTGGGATGGCCTTGCTTGAAAGAAAGCTGAGCTGATGTCTGACATGTGGAGCCACCTAGACCAACCCCGGGGGCCCTGCCTACCTCTTATCATAGAACCATTGAATCACAGAGGGGTCTGGTTTGGAAGGGACCTTAAAGCTCATCCAGTTCCAACCCCCCTGCCAGCAGCAGGGACATCTTCCACTAGACCAAGTTGCTCAAAGCCTCATCCAACCTGGCCTTGAACACTTCCAGGGAGGAGCAGCCACAGCTTCTCTGGACAACCTGGGACACTGTCTCACCACCCTCACACCAAAGAATTTCTTCCTAATATCTCATCTCCATCTCCCCTCTTCCAGTTTGAAGCCATCACCCCTTGTCCTGTCATTAACTGCCCTTGTCCAAAGTCCCTCCCCAGCCTTCCTGGAGCCCCTTCAGGTACTGGAAGGCCGCTATAGGATCTCCCCGGAGCCTTCTCTTCTCCAGGCTGAACATCCCCAACTCTCTCAGCCTGTCCTCTGTCCACACACAGGTGTGGTGCCCACAGCCCTCCCTTGGCCCCTCAGCATCACCAGCCCTATTGCAGGGCCTGACTCCCATGTACCAGCCTTTCTCTGCTGCAAGGTCCCCAGCAGTGATGTCACCCACTGCTCGAGGATGTGGTGGCTGAAGCATGCCTGGCCCCAAAGCTCCTCCATTGTGGGCACAGCTTGTATAGGGCTGGTGGGCAAATGGGTCATCTCCCCAGTTTTTAGTCCTTCACAAGCCCAGAGTGAGCTGTGCCAGGGAGGACACCTTGGCTTGGCCATATTACCCACATCTCCTACAGCACTTCATCACTGTTCCCCTTGGAGATGTTCAACCACTCTATTCCCATGTCCGTGTTGAAGGCCATGTTGCTTTGGACCTGCCTTGAGTCAACAGTTTGGGTATCTTTCCCGAAAGGGTTCTCAGGCATTGGAAGGGGTTGCCCAGGGCAGTGGTGGAGTCCCCATCCCTGGAGGGATTGAAGAGCAGTGTAGACATAGTGCTGAGGGACGTGGGTTAGTCCACTGACATGGACTTGTCAGTGTTGGGTTCATGATTGGACTCGATGAGCTTAAAGGGCTTTTCCAATCAAAGCAATTCTGTGATTCTGTGAGAGGTGGCCATTGGGAAGGGACAGCACACATTGAGTCACCTCCAGCATTGCCAGGCCCCAAATCAGAAGTCATCTTTACTCCCCCTCGCAAAAGGAGAGTGCTTGAAATACCTTTTTATAACTAAAAAATCAGTTTCTGAAGCCTTTGGTATTTCTGTAAAAGCATCCCTTGGAGAGGGGGTTTCTCAGCTGTTGCCAGCCAGGTCCCCTCACAACCCCCATCTGGGCAGCTCCAAAACCAGCCCCTTCAGCTGGCACTTCCAGGAGGTGGTTGGACTTACGGCACCTCAAGACTCGATCAAGTCTTAACCTGACTCCTGTCCAAATTCTGTGCAGCTCTTGAGCTCCTTCCAACCCCATCCTCAGCTGGATTCAGTCCATCGTTTCTTTCAGGATCTGCTTGATCACACTGCGCTGCTGATAAGGCTTCGTGCCTCTTGTGGGGGCTTGTCTATGTGTGTTTCAATATCTCACCCTGGTTGTCAGCCACAGAGGGTTGTGAGGTGTGGCCGGGCTAGGAATTAACTATCTCATCCAAACCCTGTGGAAATCAGAAGCAAAGATTCCCCTTTCTTTTTTTTTTTTTTTTTTTTTTTTTTTTTTTTTTCTTTTTTTTTTTCTTTTTTTTCTTTTTCTTCCTATGGGCTTTATATCAAGTCATAACTTCTCCAGCATCTGTGGAACTGCCGAAGGGAAGCCCTGACTCAGGCTGGTTAAGCCCTGTCTGGTTTCCACCAGAGGAATGGCCCCCTCTGCCCTTCATGTCCAGGAAAATCCAGGAGAAACTTCACTACAGTGTTACACATATTACCAAAAATAAACCTTTCATCCCCTGGAACAGGTCCAGGAAGTTTGGGGCCACACTTCATCTGAATCTCGTTTTTCCTTCCAATTCATGCTTTTCTGCCATGGCTTTCCTCCAGCCTTGCCTTGACCCAGGTGGAAGGAGATCACCACCATCACGCTGGGGATAAAACAGGGGGGTAAATTGTACAGTCCGCTCTCCAGGGGCTGCTGTTGTGTGAATCACACCAGGACCAGAGCTGGGGCCGAGGTGACTTTCTCCTGCCTCCAGTTTTGCCAAGGTTTTCTTCCAACGCTGGAGCTCGCCCAGCCCTCCCGGCTTCCTGGGGCTTCGCTGCGAAGCGCTGGGAAGACAAAACCCCGCTCTGGAAGTGAAGCTATTGTTCTTACTAATTTTAACTTGATGTTCTTCCCCAAGCCTATTTTTATTCATTGCTTGTGGTAAGCGCTTTCTCTAAGGTAGAGCAATTTGCCACGGGACTCCTTTTTTTGTGTTTACCGATTTTAATTGAGCGATATCTCCTCTTCACAAATCCCAAGCTGGAGGAGCTTTTAAGCGCCCGTTGCTGAGCCTCTCACCCTGGGTTTGCTTTGATCTCTGCAGGTGAGTGTGCATTTTTGGGGCCAGAGATTGATACTGCTTATTTGCATGTAAATCTCCGAGTTATTAAGATCAGAATCTGGCCCTTTAAATTTAATACTGTGCTTTATGCTTTTATTTCCGCATTTCTTAAAGTAATTTCCAAAAATAACAAACTTCAAACATGACGGGACCATCTAACGTTTTACTGCCTTGGCTGGAGTAGAAGGAACATTTCTGGAAGTATATTATCCAATTTAACGAGCCTTTCCCATCTTGGCTTTGCTCCCACCCCTCACCCCCTCTTGGAGTTGTTTTGGACGGCTCTTTGGAGCCATGCCACCTAATCCTATTAGAAGGACTTTCATTACACTGTGCCTTGTATTTATAACCAAGAAAATCAGTTGAAATGTGTGTGGGGGGGTTTGTCCTCTCCCTTTTGCATTTTGCCTGGTGTCGAGACAAGAGCCCAGCGAGTCCCACGAGGTTCCTGCACAGCTCTTGCTTTTCTTTTTATTGCTCTGCTCTGCATTTATTAAGGAAGACTTGGGAGTAAATTGGATCCTTGTGAACTTGTAATTAATTTGGAAGGGTCAGTTCTTCCCAGGCTAGCGAGGGTTTCTTTGTGTGGTCCTTTTTGTAAGGCAGAGGTTGGAGAGGCTGTTATATAGCCAGGATTTGCTTTTAATAGGGACCTGGCTGTTTTCTGAGAATCTCCCAGCTCTTGAAAGACAGGTTGTTATTGTGTGGGGCTGGGCTAGAGTGCTTGTTTGAGTGCAAAAAAACCCCAAACAACGCCCCCCAAAAAATAATAAAAAAAGCAAGGAGCACATGTCCTGGGGTCTGTGTGGGGCAGATGATGCTCAGCAGCCCAGAGCCAGCACCTGAAACTGGAAGATGCTCCAGGAGGTCCCCTCACTTGGGTTCCAGGTAGGGCTGGGGGCCTTGCATCCATCCGTCCTGCCCTGCACTCTGCCGAGGGGGCCTCTTGCTTCTCCTCAGAGCTGGTAGACTGAGATTTTTTTTCCTTACCACATTGCTTTTCTTGAAAGCCTACCTTTCCTCCCCAAAACAGACACAGAAACCATTAAAGAGAGAAGGTGGAGGGCAGGGAGAAGACAATGGGCCGAAATAAATAAAAGTTTCTGAAAAAAAGACGGACAGGCAGACAGTGGTTTTCTCCAGAGGTGGGTTGGAAGGAGACATGAGATCATGGTCCCATTTGGGCATCACCTGGTAGGACCAGGGATGGCGTCTAACCTGGCACAACCTGTGTGTCTCCCACCAGCTCAGCTGCCATAAGAAATACCAGCTGAAGGTGGGGCAAGGGGGAGGTGAGGAGTCCTGGCTCTGGGGAGCAGCGATGGACGAGCGTGGTACCTGGAAACACAGAGTTGTAACTCAAGAAATTAAACTCTTGATAGCCAAAGCTGGGGAGCAGAGGGTTCTGAGGAGCTCAGGGGGGTTTTTGGCCATGGAGATGTCCTCTATGGAAGATGCATCAGTGGAGGTGTCATTAGACGCACAGCAAGGGCCATTGGAACAAAGCACTGAATGCTCGATGCCTTCCCTAGGACACGTATGAACCCAGCAGAGGGGAATAAAAGGAAAACCTGGCCGTGCCTCATCAGCGGGGCAAACAGCAAGACCCTGCAGACTGTGCCCCCACCATGACGCCAGCCGGCAGCACGGGCAGTAACCGTGTTTATTTATGAGCTGCACTGTTAATTAACAGTGTGATGGGGCTGCCTCTGCTCAGACCACCTTCCAAGCTGGAGTCAGGCCCTGGTTGTTCCCCTCCTGGCCCCTGTTTGATGTCCCACCCTAACCATTGCCTTTCTTCCTTCTCTCCCTAGCATGGGTCGGCTCCTTGGCCATGGGCATGATTTTTTTCTGCTCTCCCATCGTCAGTATCTTCACCGACCGTCTCGGCTGCAGGACCACAGCAGCCTCGGGAGCTGCCATTGCCTTCATCGGACTCCTCTCCAGCTCCTTCACCAAGTAAGGTTGCAGAGGGGCTGTCCAGCTCCTCAGCAAGCTCCTCTTCCTCACTGTTCCCTGTACCACCCTTTCCTACATGTTGCTGCTGCCTTTTGGGGCAAAGCAGGTGGTTTCCATCTAGATGAGAGATCTCCTGGCATCCCTACAGCTCATCTGCAGCCCACGTGCGCACAGCCTGTTTCTCTCCAAATTGAACCAAGTGCTCTTTTGTCCTCAGGTAACAATAGAGTGAGTTTTACCTGAGTGAGGAACTTCATTTTATGGGATTTCAGCCCTCAGGTCCTTCATTTGATCTGTAAAACAGGCAGCGAGCAGTTGGCGTGCCTCTTGCAGGCAGCTCCAAAGAGATGCTGGTGGACAAAACCCATCTCACATTTGGTACCGAAAGTAAATTAACACTTAAAATAATTTTTTGGTGGGTTACACCTGACAAGAGAGAGTTTCCATGCAGGGCAGATGGGGAGGGGGAGGCAGACGGGGTTTGGGGCAGTTGATGTGGGTGCTCGTGGGCGATTGCTGCTCCTCGTTTTCCACAGCTGATCCCGTGCCATGAGTTTCTGCTGGCCAGTGCTCACCGCTGTGCATTTGGATGGCACATGTACCTGATTTGATGCGAGAGTCTTTCCAACTCAACACATTTGCATTTTTGTAGGAGCAAAAAGAGGTCACTTCTGGGGTCCTTGATGTGGCACTTGTTAAATGGAGTCTCAAAGGCAGCGTGGAGACACCTTCCCAAGCATCATTGGCCCCAGTTTTTATGAATAAAAACACTGTTTTGGGTTGGATTTCAGTTAAAATCAATATTTTGTTAATTAAAATGCTTGAAGAAGTGGGGTTTTTCAAGCAAATACACTGTAGTTTCTCCAAGGAGGGCGACTTGCCTGTGCTGTGCTCCTCCCTGCCCAGTGGGACACCAGCTCCCCTTTATCCTGGTCAGTGAGTCTCTCATCTTTGCCCCAGCCCTGATTCCCTACAGATATGTGCCGAGTCCCTGGCTGTGGGAGCCCCTGTTACGCTGGGAGCAGGGAGGCAGCTTCTGAGCCTCCTGGCAGAGCCTCAGGGATTGGGGCCGATGGCAGCTGGGGGACTTCAGATGCTAAAACCATCTTGGGCAGCAGCACGGGCAGCGGCGTGGAAGGAACCACCCTCTGTGACTTCCTCCGCAGATGCCACCCCTTTGTATTTCAAAAGATAATCATAATCGGGGAAAGTGCAATGGGTCCCGAGGGAAGGTGTGCCCGGACTCCTGGCCGTACACATCACAGCCGCTTCCCATGGAATCTTGCTTTCCTTCTAATCAACGAAGCTTGGACAGTTTTCCCCCCCCTATTGTAAAATGTCCGTGCAAAGAAAAAGAGCTCTTGGGACCATGTCGCTGCCAGTGGCTTGTTGTGTTGGGCTTCAAAAAAAAATCCAAGAGTACAGGCAGAGAAGAATATTATTTCCAGGAGAGGTCCAGAGCTGAAATCCCCATTTCCTGCCTTCTCGCTTTGGGTTGACATTCCTTTGGCTGCCTTTTAAGGCAGAAAGGAGCCCCTTTGCAGCTGGACCACGGCGAGGGAAGCTGCCTTCAGCACAGCCGGGCTGGAGCCGGAGGAAGAGCAGCAGGGCTGCAGGATTTGGCAGTGCTCCATCTGGATGGTGAAAGCCAGTCCCAAAATTTGGAGCTAGTGGCTCCTACTCATCCAGAACAATGGAGAAGGTTGTTTTTTTTTCTTTGTTCTTCTTGCCAACTCCCTGCAGCCACAACTGGAGATGACCCACCCAGTGCCAGCTGTGCTGCATGCACTGGTGCAAGGGGAGCTGCTGTTTGGGAGCTGCTGCAGCCTGGGTTTGGTGGGCTCAGGCAGAGTTGGATGGTTAATCAACACTTTATCTCCTTCTTTCTCTAAAATGGGTTTGCTTTGTCCAAGCAGAGGAGCAGCAGTTCCCAGCATGGCGCCAAGTTGATCCAAGAAACACTCAATCCCCAAGCCTGCAGAGCAGGACCTCAGCACCCAGCTCCTGCTCAGTGCCTCCTACTCTCAAAATATTGGGAGTTTTCTATGAAAACCACTAAATAAGCAAAATAAGCTGAAAAGCAGAGCTCTGGGGAAGGCTGAAGATTTCTGGGTTGAGGCGAGGGTTTTCCTTTGCTCCTGGGCTGTCTTCTGCACTCGTCATCAGCTCAAGCCACTGCAGATCTTACTTGCCCTCAAGAAGAGAGAAATCCCAGTTGTGTTAAGATTTCACCTTCCCTCCAGCTTTAAGGGGAATGTTTTAGCATGAGGAATGGGAGATGGCGACCAGTTCAGCAGAGCTGTCTTCATGTGCCCCCCAGTGCCCTCCCAGCCCTCCTCTTCTGCACCATTAAGTGTTCCCTGGTGAGGTTTGAGTCCGTTTTCATCTGCCTCTCCTTCCCTTCTGCAATTTCTGCCCAGTTTCTCCTGCAGAGATGAATCCCCCAGTGAGGCCAAATCAGGGCCATTCCTGTTATGAGCTGTAAGTGAGAAGCAGCCGTTGGAGGAGACCTCCTTGTCCCAGGAGATGTCGTTAATCCATGGGAGACTTTGTTATCTGATGGAGATGATGCCACCCTTCCCACTGGAGAGCAGCTGGCTGATTCTCATCAAGCAGGGTGGGAAATCCTGGCTAAGAAGCATGGCTGAAAGGAGGCCCTGCTCATGCAGGGATGTCTTGGCATCAGTGGAGAGCAGATGGGAAGCGTGGCATTTGTCTCCACGTATCCAACGTGTCAGCCTAGCTGCAGTACCAAAGCTGGTGTGACCCAGCTGAGATGGGCAAGGCTGGTGCGTGGGAGGTCGGAGACAGCCTGTGTAGCCCAGCTGCTTGCTTGGCTCCTGCGGAGGAGGTTTCTGATGTGGCTTCGTTCTGGAGTAGCTGGAAATCCTTTTATGACAGTCATTTGTCTTTGAGCCGTTGGGTATAGCAAGCGTGTTCTGCTTTCTGCTTGGCTAGCTAAAGAGATGAGCATGTAATGGAAGAAATTATGTGCTTGTAAACGTTTTCTCAACTTCAAACTGCTTCGTTGGATCTGGGCTGCTGTCTTCTCGCTTGCTTCCTGAGCAGCGCTCAGTATTTCACACGAGTCATTCTGAGTGTTGGAGTAAAGACCCTGTCTGTGCAGCATCACTTGCCCAGTGAACCGCCCAAACATTTCCATTGCACTCTCCTCCCATGTGGTATTTCATGGCAGACTTTAGCAGCTGAATGTATTGCATGGGGATGAAGAAAAAAATTTTTGTCTGGAGAGAAGCACAAGAGGCTATTTGCAGTGCCTAATTTTAGGCTCCTTTCTCAGCTGCTTCTGTTGGGAAAACTGGGCTGGCAATTGGGAAATGGTTCCTTCCAAGGGCTCTCAGGACTTTCCACCTGTTGTGTAGAGCAGCCACTTTGCTCCTGCCTTGAGTGCAGCCAATGTAAGGTACAAATAAGATCTATTAACTGTCTAATTGAAGCTCCCAGAGGAGCTTCAAGAGGAACTTAATTAACCAGCCTGGAGCCTGGGCAGAAGCACAGTGTTCCCTTCCTAAGTGCCTTGTAACCAGCAGGGTTGGTGCCTTCTGCTTTCAAACTCTGGGTGCAGAATGTTTTCAATTAGTCCTTCAGTGGAAAAAAAAAAAAAGGATTTCTAGCTAAAAATAACCCATTCTGCCTACCTTAGAAAATCTAGCTTGCTGTAGTTGAAAAAACATTCAAGTTAGGTCAGCTTCCCAAGGAGGGCAGCTTGGCTGCTGCCTTCTCCTCTTTGCAGAAAGCACTCCCCAGCCAGACTTTGTTTTCCTGAAGATTTAATGTGCCAGCTGTGAAATGAGGATAATCCTTGCTTTGGCTAGGGAATAAGCTCTTCAAGGCCAGACCATCTGTGTAGCACCTGTGGTATGGGGGACTTGGGTCTTGACTCCAGGTTTTGCAGGACTGCAGGGGAGAAGGTTCCTCTGCGTAATGTAACCACCTTGACGTGTCTTTTTTCCCACTAGGTCTCTGGAAGTTCGTTATTTTACATATGGGATCCTCTTTGGCTGTGGCAGCTCCTTTGCCTTCCAACCCTCACTGGTCATCCTTGGTCACTACTTCAAGCGCCGCCTTGGCTTGGCCAACGGCATCGTGGCCGGTGGCAGCTGCCTCATCTCCGTGCCGCTCCCCTTCTTCCTGAAGATGGTTGGGAAGGCCATTGGGCTGGCGCATACTTTCCAAGTACTCAGTGCCTTAATGCTCATCCAGATATTCTTGTCTCTGACCTATCGGCCCATCTTGCCACCTTCTTGTGACTCTCAGCACGATGGGCAGGACAAGCTGGGCAGCCGGAGCATGCGGCAGCAGTGCTGGTCCCAGACACGCAAGTATTTCAACTTGCGGGTATTCCGGAGAAAGACCTATCGGATTTGGGCCTTTGGGATTGCTACGGCTGTCCTGGGATATCTCGTACCTTACATGAACCTGGTGAGAGCCTTGGCTGGGACTGCAAGGGGAGGGAGGTCCTTTTGCCCGGAGTGGAAGGGCTCCTCTGTGTATGTGAGGAGGAGGTGGGAAGGTGGAGACGGGCAGTAGGAACAGAGCCACCAAAAGCCTCCAAGCTAAGAAACTGCTGCAGGGGAGTTCTGTAAACAGGAATAGTGATGGGATGAGACAGCTTTTTAATGCTCCTGTGTCTTCTCTGTGCCAGGGTGGGCAGAGCAGTCGCTTCCTGTGGCTCCTGAGGATGAGCATTGGTAGCAGGAGAGGAGGGGGCTGTTGGGTTTGGGGTGGGCAGAGGTGGTGTGTGCAGGTCAGTGTGGTGCAGACATGAAGGTCACACATCCACCCCCAAAGCCATGAGCCCTCTGCAGGAAGTCTTGTCCCCTTTTTTGGGGATTCACTTACTAATGATTCGTGTCCTTGCATCCTTCCCTCCATCCTAGGTAAAATACGTGGAGAAGAAATTTCAAGAAACCAAAAAGGACTGGATCCTCCTGGTTTGCCTTGGGGCCATGTCAGGGCTGGGGCGCTTGGTGTCAGGCCGCATTGGTGACTGCATTCCAGGGCTGAAGAAGATTTACCTGCAGGTACGTTGTGTCCAACCCTCCGTGTAGCTGCTGGATGACTGCTGCAGGTCAGGGGTTAGCAACTCTGTATCAGTATCAATACTCTGCTTAATAAGTGTCAACCACAGATTAGAAATCCTTTACCGACCAGAACCTAACACCCTTGTCTGCTCTTAGGGAAGAAAATTTATTATAGAAAGATGTACAGAGAAGTTACACACTTGACCTGAGATCCTGGTGGCCATTCATCAATCGGACTCTGTGGTCCCAACTCTTCCCAAACTGCTGGACACCTCTCACCTTCCTGTGGTTTTTGAAAAGCAAACTGATGAAATCTAGCAGCTAATCCAGCAGATAATCCTTCCTAAAGCTTCTTAAAAGGTTATTCTTAAGGGCCTCTCCGAGACAAGAGCAGAGGATGGATGTCATTGCTGGGTCCAAAGGAGGAGGCAATGTTATTGACCTATTCAGTGACATCTTCATGACACTTCCTGCTGCCCATCCCCACTCATCCAGCACCCCAATGACATGTCCCCTTTTGTCTCCCCAGGTTGCATCCTTCATGCTGTTGGGCATCCTGTGCATGATGATCCCCCAGTGCCAAGGGTTTGAGGGCGTCATTGTCATCTGCCTTTTCCTTGGCCTTTGCGATGGCTTCTTCACCACCATCATGGCCCCTATCGCCTTCGAGCTGGTGGGGCCCATGCAGGCATCCCAGGCCATAGGGTACCTCATGGGGCTGATGGCCGTGCCCATGACTGCGGGTACTCCAATAGCAGGTTGGTAGAGCCACAGTGTGCGAACTGGAACCAGCTGTTGGGAGGGACTAGATGCTTGTGGTGGCTTTCACTCATGGTGATATTTTGGTGTGAGAGCAGACATATTTTATAAGGGCAGTTAGTGACAGAACAAGGGGTGATGGCTTGAAACTGGAAGAGGGGAGATTGAGATGAAATGTGAGGAAGAAATTCTTTGCTGTGAGGGTGGTGAGACACTGGCCCAGGTTGCCCAGAGAAGCTGTGGCTGCTCCTCCCTGGAAGTGTTCAAGGCCAGGTTGGATGAGGCTTTGAGCAACCTGGTCTAGTGGAAGGTGTCCCTGCTGCTGGCAGGGGGGTTGGAACTGGATGAGCTTTAAGGTCCCTTCCAACCCAAACCAGTCTGTGGTTCTATGATTCTATATAGTTTTGAATTTTCTGGCTTATCATGTCACATGGGGGTTGAAGTACGAGCGTAGCATCACTCCGTGCTACATCCTGTAGCATCTCAGTGCCTTTCTCTGAGCAGATGAAAGGTGACCATAGAGAGTTGACCAAGAGCAACCCAAGATCACATTAACTGATTTCTGTTTGAAGTTGAGCTAAAAGTTGTTTTCTAGAAGTCCTTTAGATATCTGGGGACTGATCGCTAACGAGTAAGTACAACCCCTGGATTGCTGAATCAAAGTTAGAGATGGACCCTCTGTCTTCCCAAGCCTTGGGTATGTGTTTAATCACAGTGATAGCCACGATGTCCTTAACAGCCAGCACTTTGACAGAGCTGGCCCTTGAACAGCAGAACGTCTGCATCAGCAATCGCCAAATTAAGACTCTATCAACGCTTTTGATCTTCTGCTTCTGGCAGCAAAAAACAGTTGAACGCTCTCGTGAAGGGCCGTGGGGGTTGCTGACCTCTTGCTGTCGGGGTGCTGGTGCAGAACCTCCTGTGTGGGGCTCGCTAGGCACAGGGCTGGGCGAAGGGGCTCATTTCATGGATGTAATCCCCAGGCAAGTGTCTACGCAGGAGAAAACTCCGAGGGATTTTCCAGCACCAGTAAATGGCAATGCGTTATTCTCCGAGGATACCTGGCTGTGTCAGAACTTGCCAAACTAGCAAGTGCAGAACCTCTTTGGCCTTTAAGGGATTGGTTCTTGTTTGTAACTGGCAGTGTGTGTTTTTCAGCTGACATCCCCATGTAGATAAAATATCCGTAAGCAAAGCAGGGCTTCCAGTTGGAGGCAATATCCAGAGGAACAGTCCCATCCCACTTTTCTTCTTGCCTCCTGGCCAGCAAGGCACTTGGAAGAGCCACCTGAAGTGTTTGGCTCTGTTTAACACTGTCTCAGCTTGCCTTTGGGATCGTTTGGGATGTGTCTGATTGTGTCCTGTTAAATAGGAACAATGGCTGAGGCTCTGCTTCTTGGCTTCCTTGCTACACACCATTGGCTGCACACATCCTTTAATCCAGGGCATAAAAACCCTAAGGAATGCAATGACAAAAAAGATTGTTTTAAAATCCCAAATCTCCCCAAATCTGGTGGTTGAAGCAAGCTGCAGCTCTCACTTGAGGGATGAAACAAGGGATCATTAGACTGACGTGGCTATAACCACCATCATTCTTCTCTTTCAGGATACCTCAATGATTATTTTGGGAATTACGACGTGGCCTTTTATTTTGCCGGAGTCCCCCCCATCATCGGTAGCTTGGTGCTCTCTGTCGTCCCTTGGGTCCATCAGAGGATGTTGAAGAAACAGCATCTGGATTCCGGCAAAGACAAGATGCTGGTCTCGGAGGCGGCGGTGAATGGGGAGCTGCTGCCTGGCTGTCCCTCCTCCGAAGCACACATCTAACACCCTGTGCCCCACCGTGCCCTCACCACCAGCAGCCTCTCTGTAGCCCAAGCACAGGCCCTTTTCTAGACGGACCGTAATTCTCACTGATTGCAGATGCACTATGTTTATAAAGGAAAAAAAACAAACCACACAATAAGTTCTTCTAGTTAAAGGCTTTTAACTAGCAGAAACGCTCTTTTTCGGGACAGGTTTGATTTCAAAGCTGTCTTTTTTTTTTTCCTCCTCTAACCGTTTTTCTAAGGAGAACTCTTACCAGGATTCAGACTTGATCCATCGCCCACTCCTCTCCCCAGTTTTCTATATGCCACAACAGAGGTTTACAGCTAATAAATGCCTTTTTTAAAGCAGGCCACAGACAGAGCTTGTTGAACCTTGCAGCTGTCCATCCTTCTCCTCTGGTGTCACTTGGGTGTCATGTCCAAGCGCGACAGCCCTGTCCCCGTCCAGTGCCAGAGGCTGGTTTGGAGCCAGCAGATCTGAAGGAGGAAACGCTGCATTAGTCCAATGCACAAACCAAATAAATGGTCAGCGAGTCCCGCTTTAATCTTCTTCTCTCCTCCTTTCCCACTGCTCTCCCACACACCCAGGGAGCTGCAGCTGGGACCATGTGGAGCGCGACCAGCTCCAGTCCTGCCACCCTCATTGAACGGAGCCACGGGGGAGCACCCGCTTCCTGCAAAATATGCCTTAAAAACACGTGGACAAGACCAGCAGGTCCTTCGGTCACTTTTTGCCTCTATTTTCTCACCCAGCATCTAACAATGAGGCTTTTGAGGTGCAAAAAAGAGGTGCAGCTCCCAGTGCAGCCTGCAGCAGCTGGCTCTGCAAGGCAAAAACCATGGGCAACCTGCTGAGACGGGCACTTTGGAGGTGTCAAGGCACACAGGGATGGGACAGAGCCCCACATCTCATGGGTCTGCTCCGTGCAAGAGGCAGCTTCCCTGCACCCAGGGATGCAGGGATGCAGCTGGCTTGGGGCACAGGGTGCCACCCCTCTGCTTTGGGGCCACTTGTGTGTTATGCAGCAGTAACCATGATTCAGTATTGGCAGAGGAAGGTTTTAAGGGTTTAAAAGTCTCGTTGGGACTTAACTCATCACCCATGTGTTGCCATGCATAGCCGATGCAGGGTCAGCGCCGTCCCCATGGGTACCCAGCACACAGCAAAGGCAGAGCTCAGCCTTGTGTAGAAATTCATCATCTCCAGGCGTTGCTGACGAGCATGGCGCAGAGCAAGAGAAGTTCTGCTGCCCTGGTGGGTCCCTGTGTGTATGAGGTGCCAGCTGGGACCAGGGTACCTTTTTCTGGGATTAAAAACCCAGGAAAGAG